>NC_081770.1:18077454-18107483 GCF_963082965.1 Carassius carassius | reverse complement strand
TTAGCATCTCGCTCAAAAATGACAGAAGAGTTGCTGTATTTTTCCTATTTACAACTTGACTCTTAAGTAGTTACATTGTGTACTAAGACAGACGGAAAATTTATGCGATTTTCTGATATGACTGATATGGCTAGGAACTATACTATTCATTTTCCGTCAGTCTTAGTACATGATGTAACTACAGAAGAGTCAAGTTTTAAATAGGAAAAATATAGAAACTCTTTGATCATTTTTGAGCGAGATGCTAACGGTCTAATCAGATTCAGTTATCTATGCTAAGCTAAGCTAAAAGTGCTACCGCCAGACCCAGAGTTCGGCTGAATGGATTCAAAAACGGTAAAACTCAACTGTTTGACTCTAGGGGAGTTGTAAAATGAGCCTATTTCATTTGATTTTTTTTTAAAGTGGAGTGTTCCTTTAATGATCTCATAAACAGTAAATGAGACATGACATTAAATATTTGTAATTTTTTTAAACTACATTTCTTATACTGCAAATTATTATTTTTTTCATACTTATTATTCTTACTATTTTTTAAGTACTATTTTAAAGGTCATTATGTATCAGCTACCCACATGCTTCTGACATGAGGTCATGAGGTTTGACTCTGGCCTGCAACATGGCGCATCATGGATTCAAATACAAAGCCCACCTTGACTCCAAATAAAATAATTTTGAGTGCAACAAGAGATATGGTTGAAGAAAACAGGCCTTGAGTTTAAACACGACAGTTTCCATCCTCACCGAGCTCTATTAGCATTATTGACGCAGACAGCGACTGCAAACGTCTCAGATCTGAACCTCTGGGGTTCTGGAGGAAAGATCAATGAGGAATTTTATGGATCTCAAAAGAGATGCATGCAAAGAAAGGATCCCATCCCACGTTCAGAAGCACACATGAAAACAGAGCTCGGCTTTTGTCTCTTTTCATCCGAGGCCTAGGTGAAACTGCAGCAATGCTTATTTGTGTGTGTCGCAGTCACGGTCAATTACATCGAGGTTCGCTTGACGAAAACAAACAATGCGATCTGCACATCTTGTGTCGATGTGCTTATCTCAGCATCATTGGACAGAGACATGGAGCATGAAGAGAAAGACGACAGAGAGCCGGAGCGCTGGGGATCATAGTGCTCTGGCCTCCGTTAATGAACCGTTTCCTGCCAAATGAATAATTGATTGATTGTGACCAGCTCTGTGGTTGCTGAAGGGAAAACTATACCTCCGTGACCCTGGATGAGACGCGCTGTCTTTCAGCAATCCAGTTTTTCATCAACTCAAGGGATTTGAGGGATTTATAACGGCAGAGGCAGGAATTCATTTTAGTGGGCATTTGGCGTTGAAAAAAACAAAAAACAAAAACAAATCAAAATCGTTAGGCTACCTGAGGAGGTAACCATCACTTTTCTCGATTTGTTATCATCTGTAATTCATCCTCAGTAGCTCTTGTTGAAAAATTGTCATTGTGGATGATGGGGGAAAGACAATTGTCAAATGGCGTTCAAAAAGACGTTCAAGGGAATTGGGGTGGGATCAGAGTCATTCTTCGTTTGGTGTTTTTACAAGTCTTTAAATACACTTTTATGTTGCAAGGGCTGATTTTTATTTACAAAAAATGTTGGTTTTCTACTTTTCAAATGAATTTCAAATGAGACTTTATGGATTTACAATATTAAACTATGAAAATACATCAGATAAACATACTGTATTACATATGTTCATGACGAGTTTTTGAGTTTATGAAATATTCATAATGAATTAAATTATAAAAATTGGTATATTTTAAAATAAAAACTTTCAAAATAAAACAACTGCTAAAAGTTTATCATAAAATAAATATATATTTTAAAAATTTAATAATACAAATGTAAAATACATGCTTTGTTTCTATTTTAAAAGTATATATTTTAATTTGACATTTTTATAATGTAATTCTTAGTGGGGTTTTTTTTCAGTGTAAACACATTTATGTAGAATTTGTTTTTTAAATACAAATAAACGTAAAAAAAGTGTAAAATTGTTTATTTATTTGTGTTTATTGAATTAAAAAAGATATAACAATATATAATTTGAGATGTGATAGAAATAACACCATATTGGGTAAAAATATAAATTAATAAGTAAATAAATAATTGTGTGCATATAGCTATATATATATATATATGTGTGTGTGTGTGCAAGAGACTATTTTCTACTACTTCAGAAACCAAAAGTGTCCATAGTTGATGAAATACATTTAATCAAGGGCTGGGAATGATTTTACAGAATAATGTCACAAAAGCATAATCTCAGCCAACTGAATCAGCACAAAGCTAGAAATTTTAAAGCAGGGATGCAATTTGGAAATGTATCTGAGGGCAATGGACAAAGATGTATGACCTTATAGAAGCAGCGGTGAGGCCGGACTCCTGAGCAACAGACTAGAAGAACAGCGGGCGCTCTTTGAAAAATGGTGCAATAACTCGCTACACACAATTCTTTTCATCTATTATAAGGTGAAATCCATTATTTAGTCCA
Source organism: Carassius carassius (assembly GCF_963082965.1). NCBI lineage: Eukaryota > Metazoa > Chordata > Actinopteri > Cypriniformes > Cyprinidae > Carassius > Carassius carassius. The sequence goes on along the minus strand of NC_081770.1, from coordinate 18,104,969 downwards.
GTCCCTGAGTGCATCCAGCATGCTAGTGGAGCGGAGCACAGATCTACGATGAACACCACAGAAAATCTTTCTTACTTGTTATAAGGCCTTTGTTTTCATTGCTAAAATATAATATAAAATGATACACAAAATATAGTATATTTACTTTGTGTGGAAGTAAACCTTTGTAAGATAACACTGGGTTTCAGAGAACAGATTTAGAACTTGGAAGGTTTTTACTGGGAAATCTTTATATAAAATGAATGCACTTTTGTTCTTTCTTTCTTTCTTTCTTTCTTTCTTTCTTTCTTTCTTTCTTTCTTTCTTTCTTTCAGACACCTTTCCATTTAGCTTTGATTTATGTTTATTGTTTGTTTTTAAGATAAAACACATTCAATTTTGCTTTAAAATTAAATTAAATTAAGTTAAAAACATTTACAGTTATTGTTATTATTTTTACCATGAATCTTATGCAAATTTGTTTTGATTGAGGTCTTAACTTACACTGGGAAATTGTTTTTGTTTGTTTGATTGTTTGTTTGTTATCAACAAAAACCCTTTGCTTTGATTTATGCTTAAAACCAGAAAGAAAACAAGTTTATTTTCTTACCTTATTGGGATAAAAAACAACAACAACAACCTATATATATTTATATAAATAAATAAATAAATAAATAAATAAATAAATATTTATATATATATATATATATATATATATATATACACACATACCATAAACCTAATATAAATTGGCTTTGATTTATACTTAAAACTAATTACATTTGCAAATTAATTAATACTGCCCTTTGAGGATTATTATTATTAAAGTTATTGCAAGTTGCATTCATTGATTTAAGTAAGGAATTGGATATCTGGGCACACAAGAGCTGGAACAGATCATCTAAAGGGAACAATATCGGTCCGAATGGCCGTGTTGTGATCAGCAGTGTAAATAACAAGAAGCGACTGACCTCCTAAAACAAACAGGAGACACAGTAAATGGCTCTGGGTTTCTAAGCAACATTGGACTGAGGTCTCTCCTGGGAGCTCTGGATCAAGTAAACACAGAGAACAGTTGTCTTTGAGCCGCGGTGCAGGGGATGAATGAACTCACCTGTCTCGTCTTCACTGTGGCCCGATCCTTGACAGCCGTCTTCATCATCGCACTCGCTGCTGCCTTCTGCTGCGTCGCCGCTGCTGGTCTCCACGTCCTCACGGCCATCTGTTCCCAAACCCATCTCTTCCCACATCTCCTGCAACAAAACATCCATCACAACACGTTTACTTCTATGATAGTCTGAATAAGAAGAACATTTAATACATTTAATAACAATTAACAAATTATGTAAAATATCGCAAATATAAATGTTCATAGTATATTTAATAAAACTATATCTGTCTGTCCAGCCATCCATCTTACCCTCCGTCCCTCGACCCATCTTTCCTTCCTTCCTTCCTTCCATCCATCCATCCATCCATCCATCCATCCATCCATCCATCCATCCATCCATCCATCCATCCATCCATCTCTCTGCCTGTCTATTTGTCTTTCTTTCTTTCCATCCATCCCTCTGTTTTTTCTTTCTTTCCTTCCATCCATCCATCCATCCATCCCTCCCTCTGTTCTTTCTTTCTTTCCTTCCTTCCATCCATCCCACTGCCTTCCATCCATCCATCTCTCTGCCTGTCTATCTGTCTGTCTGTTTTTCTTTCTTTCTTTCTTTCCTTCCGCCCATCCATCCATCCATCCATTCCTCTGCCTTCCATCGATCCATCCATCCCTCCCTCTGTTCTTTCTTTCTTTGCTTCCATCCATCCATCCATCCCTCAATCCCTCCCTCTGTCCTTTCTTTCTTTCTTTCTTTCTTTTTTTTCTTTCATTCATCCATCCATTCATCCATCTATCTCTCTGCCCGTCTATCCATCCATCCATCCATCCATCTATCCATCCCTCCTTCCCTCCCTCCCTCTCTCCCTCCCTTCTTTCTTTCTTTCTTTCTTTCTTTCTATTTATCTATCTTTCTCTTTCTCTATCTGTCTTTCTCTGTCTGTCTGTCTATTAATAGTCGTGAACTGCTAGTTTTATGTAATGTTTATAATAACTATAATCAGAAGAAACACCATAATATCCTATACTTTTTCTAGTAAGGACCAACCTGATACAAGCTACAGTTGTTGCAGAATAACAACAACGACAACTTGTTCTCAAATTCACTGTAAAGCTGTAGTGGTGGAATTTGACTGAAACTACTCCCTCTGAAGTGAATAAATGAGTGGAGATCACCCATCACGTCCAAATAGCCCCATGTGTTCCAACAAAGGCCTCTAGGCAAGAAGTCAAAGCTCCCAACAGCAGCATTCCAGCGCTCTAAACATGGATCCACTCAAGTGCAAATTCCATTTTCACAGCGAGAGAATATTAAACACGTGCAGTTGCGGGGCATTTCAGAACGGTTTAGAAAAACAGCTCTGGGAATCTGAGAAGTGCATAATTCATAACATCTTAACTGAGTTAGTTTCTGACTCCCCCATTGGTTCTGATTTCATATTCTGTCTCACTCTCCATCCCTCTGCCTTCCATCCATCTCTCAACCCCTCCCTCCCTCTATCCTTTCTTTCTTTCTTTCTTTCTTTCTTTCTTTCTGCAAAACTACTTCATGGAAGTTGTGGCACAATCAAAGCCAATCAGAACATCACTGATGATTAATATTCCACTGAGCAAGCTTTTGGACCAATAAGATTTCACCGTGGGTGTGGCAACCAAATGTGACGAGACAAAACCAGAAGCTAAACAACAACAAAAATATAACTTCTTGCTGCTACGCTAACAATTTTTATTGTATTGATGATAATTTGCTACTATTTTTTATTGACATTTTTAAAATACAACACTAGAAATTAAATAGTCCATAAAACGCACTGTATTATTATAATGTACAGCAATATTAGTATTTTTTTTTTTTTTAATAATTTAAATAATACATTTATGGAATTTTTAAATTTGATTTAAAAACACCTTCAACATTTCTCACATTATCTCAGTTCATTCACTATAGTTTAATATATGTTAAGAAAATATGACAAGAACTCTGTCAGAACAAATTCATCTTGATAATGTCAGATAACTTGATAGAAAGTATGTAATGTATTAGTTTGAGTAGCTGTCAGCTGTTAAATGTATGTGTAAAAAGGTCGAATTAGCAATTAAAGTAAAAATCACTTAAGAAAGCATGGTCATGTCAAAGTGTCAGATTATTTTTTTGGTCCCAAATTTTTATCAGTTTCACTGGTATTCCTCTGTATCAAGAATTTTTGGGTGTAATATGTCACAGTTTACCTTATTTTGCTATGCTCACTTACATAAATTAACTATAGTGATATCAATAAGATATAAAAAATTATATCTGGTGTATGAATAATTTTTGGTTTGACTGTTTATGATATATTATGCATAAAAAACAAACACACACACACAAAAAAATGCAGATTTACATGTAAGAAAAAGATTTAATTGGAGCACGCTTTGAATTCAATTCCCTTGCATTCTGTTTCTACCTGACGGAGGAACGCAGCCCAATTAAATTCCACAGTGACTTTGTGGAAAAACGTCCCCCAGGGGACTGTTAATTAACCGCTGTATAATGAATTATGCCACGCGTCATGCGAACACCATGGCAACAACAGAAAGAACAGACTGTCCTCTTCTAGCGCGCACACCCCCTTCTATTTAGATAAAATAGCGACATACTTATTAGTGCTTTCTTTTTCCCCTGCCTGGTTCATTAATCAATTTAGCTGCACATAAATTTTTTAATTGTTTTGTTTGTGATAAGAGAAGACACAATTAAAGAAAGACCTCTCGTCCTCCACCCTGAGTCGTGAGTCAATATTGTTAGTGTTAAATTCACATGGTTCTATTAAAATACCTCAGTAATTTTCAATCTTCATTTCACTTTAATTCTACTACCTAGATAAAGAGGAAAAAATTGACAAAAAATGCAATTGAAACCTATTCTACTGAGTTTAATGAGAAAATAACTTGAGTTTTGTTTCTTCTGCTATTGACTGGATTGTGAAAAGTGGGCGTTCCATTTATTTTCTCCACCCCCTTTCTTAAACCACACCCCTAAAAGCCCTCTCGGCTAACTAAAATGATTGACAGGCACAAGGTGCTTCTGATTGGTTAAAACAAACCTGTTCTGGGATTCTATAGAGTTAGAATATTAAAAAGAATAAAAAGTGACATTTCCCACGGTTGATATCATGATTTCATATCAAATGTAATTTCTCTACACTCCAGAGAACACCCACTTCTTATGCAATCATCTGCAGTGCAGAACAGGGCGCATACTAAAATCTTTAAGCGATAGATCAAACGTAGCATCTGAAACAGCATGTGCATTAATATTCAGAGCTCTCCATGGTCTGTCTTCATTACATCTCCAAAAAGATTGCTTTTCTGCAGCAGGATTTTCGGAGTCATTTGGGAAACAAATTCCCTTATTTCCGTGGCAGTTTTAAGACTCCATTCATGTAAACGGATCGATAGGATGCGTTGGGGGTCTTTGTTACCAAACCACATCTCCTTGACAACAGGCTCATCAACTGGACTGAGATACACCTCTAATGGTCAAAGGAAAGCGATACCGAGGCACGTTTGGCAGGGGGCAGAAAAACAGACCAATAACTTGTATGAAACATTCCAACAATATTGCAAAAGAATTACAGCTTCTGCCTCTTAAAGTGACAATCCTAATCATACTATCATTCAGTGTTATTTTAGTATTATCTACATACTATTATATTATTGATCTATTTTTAAATGAGCTTTTATTTATATATTTTTGGTTTGGGTCACACTTTATTTTAAGGTTCAATTTTCGCTATTAACAAACCATTAACTTCAACTTTTGCCTCGATAAACTCCTAATTTGCTGCTTATTAATAGTTAATAAGGTAGTTGTTAAGTTTAGGTTTTCGGTAGGATTAGGGATTCTTAATTTATTATGGAATTCTTTTCTGAAATTTAAGTAATTATTTACTCATTTACTTACTATTACAGATACGCACATTTCACATTCCTTTAAAGATCATAACAAATGGCACATTTTATGTGTCGTTTAAGGTTTGACATCTTTGAAGCCGAAACGCGATTGATTTTAATGTTGGTTTCGTAAGCAAATGTAACAAGCAAGGTCAAAAATACACGCAATGGAGAATTAGAATTTTATAATTGAAGTGAATTTCCTTGCAAAATGTATCATATAATTTCAGAAGTTTCAATATATAGCACAAAAGACATGTTGACTACTATTATAGTGCTTTCACAGTGGTTTTTAGACTATTATGTCACTTCATGTGAACTATCCAGAACAATTACTGATCAACATGGAATTGGATGTCTTCAGATTGCATTGAAATATGATGTGCACATCCACTTGTATGTGATATATTGGTTAGTGTTTGTCTGTTGATGTATATTTACATTAGATAGCGGGTTATGAAAGCATTCATACTCATTAGCATCCCTCCCTGACACTTCTCGGCTTTATAGAGTTGCGTAAGTCAAGCCTAGGGTTTTCTTCATTCGCCATTTTCGCGTGGAGGCCTCATAAATTACTTAGCTTAATGCAAAAGAGTATTACATCATACTGTCCGCTCAAAGCTAAAGGATGCACAGAAGAAAAAAAATAATGACGACCTTTGATGTAAACTCAACCATGAGATGCATAAATCTTCCCTGTAGCACAAGATGACTCACTCTTGGGACACGGCATTGCAATATTAATTTCTCAATAAGCCTTGATCAGAGACTGACTGGGACTTAGACTTTGGTTTTTACGTGAAAAGCACTGGAGGTCATCAGATTGAAGATCTTACTCAGCTCTGAAGGTGTAAAGTGACACTTAAGATGCCAGGTTGTCATGAAATCCTCTCACACTTTCTGTACTATTCAGTGTGTAACACATGTCCTAGCTTTGCAACACACTTTATATTGCCACATATAAAAGACTTCTGAAAAAGGACCCGTAATCGGTAACAACATGCTGTACACTGCAAAAATCCTTTTCTTAAGGAGTATGTTTGTATAATCTTCCAGTTAAAATATGTAAAGATTAATTTACTTGAGAGGCAATGCTGCATAAAATATTGAGACTTGTTTTCATAAAATGAATCTTTAATACAAGTATGTTTTATCTTAACTGGAAGATTTTTGCTTCTTCTTCTTTTAGAAAGTAAAAAAAACACATAATTGAAGACCCGATCCATAAAAACAAGTCGTTAAATCTTATGCTGTGATACTTTTGAAATAAATGTATTTTGTTTCAAAGATTTTGAGATGTTTTTATTTTAAAACAAGAAAAAAAATGAAAAGAAAAACGTAAAAAATAAAAACTTATGTAATTGTTTGCAGTGTACTGAAGGGGGTGATAGAGTTCAAAAGTCTTTGCATGAAACTGGATTCAGGAAAGTTGCTAAAATCATTAGCATTTAGGCTAACTGACTAAGCAAGATTCTCCAGCATGACAAAACAGACAAAACATTTCTGAAAAACAGAAAACAGTTAAGGCTAATACCCGCTATAGGTATTATGCGAAAACGCATAAAATTTACTACCATTGCATTATGAACAAACACAACCGTAGCAAAAAAAAATGCTTGTGTACTTAAAAGCACTCTGCATTCATATACTGAATATACTACATATACTATTTTCATATACTCAAAATAGCATGCTAGTATAATACTTTTACTGCCATATATGCCTTATGTAGCCCCGCCCCTTTTTCCACACCGCACTCTTTGTCTTCGGACGTCTGTTTACGTTTACATGGCGTGAAAGCAAGGTCGTACGAAGTTATTAATAAATCGCTCATTTAAAAAAAATCTTCCCGACATTTGTTACAACATCCACTTCAAACTTTACAATGCTCATGATAACGTTTGGTAACTGTACCATAAATAAATCCACTTCACCAGCTAATTACTCTTCAATAGCAGCTATAGAAATATATAGCGCAAAAAACGGATGTTCAAAGAGAAAATTGTTGAGATGACTACGTACTTGTTTCTCTGATGCATACGGTCTACAGCAAGAGTAGGATGCTTGTATGTTTTTAGTAAATTTTCCAACCCCCCCCCCCCCGCAAGAGTATCAAGGTTATGTATTACTATTAGTTGTACACCAATGACGTATTTTGCCTGTCAGTTTTTACGCTGCATAGGTTAATTAAATACCAGTCAGCAACTAAAAACTCCCGCAGGTCATTGTGAGAGCAAAAAACCTCCAAGACCTCACCAGGGTCTTGAAGACCTAAGGGAATTATGGGTATAATTTCACAACCAGTTCAAAGTGACCTTCTCCTCAACCCCTGACACAAATCTACTGTACTTTCCCAGCGTTCTTGCCTGCCAGTGATGCAAGTCCTCACAGCAAAGCAATGCGGCTAGGGCTGGGTTGGGTTTGGACATAATGTGGAACCAAAACGTCTGGTTTTAATGGAGCAATGAAAGATGTTACAAAATGTCTTCCAGAGGGCCAAATGAGCTGCCCTCTGTACCCTCCCAAACACAGCTGCAGTAGCGACAGACTTTGCCATCATGCCAAGGAGGTCTTTAACACTCCCGCTGAGGATGCTTGGTCTGATCTTGCTGCAGATTGATCACAGAGCAAACCCTGGACTAATGACACCGTCTCACCACTCTTGCCATGTGCGCTGGCATTGAGTTGGACTATTTTTGTTTGGTGGGCAAGCTTGAAACTAGCGCTTCTGGCAGTTCTTAATGTCTTCTTTTTTGGCTCACAAAGCAAACCTTCAGGGAAAGTTTTATAAAAAGAAACACACATGAGCCATAGCTGTACTTTTTTTTACTGTTTCTCAGATTGTTCAATATGTCTCTGGTAAGATCTTGGTTAAAAGATGAAACATACCATTAATGGTCTCAGGATATAGGGTACACCTTAGTAAACTTAAGTCATAACCAGGGTTTGAAATTAACAACTGCCAACCTGTCAAATGTGGGTAAAAATCAGCTGTGGCGGGTAACGTTAAATCACTAGCCAATTTGGTGGGTTACTTTTCGAAAGTTATGTTCACACATTAATTTCTTTGGGAAGTTCATGCAAGTTAAATCTGCACAGGTTTAGCGCAAATACTGAACTCGTGAGACATCATGACATTATTGAGTAGTAGCCTATAGGCTATTGCAAAAACCAAATAAAACACACCTACAGAGTGCACGCATAAGCGACTACACTAACTTATTAGCACTTGGACGCATTTAGAGTTAGTTCTTTCACTCACACTGCATGATTCAATCTATTAATATGTATTAAAAATAATCACATAATTCAAGATAAAGGGCAGAAAATGTACATATTTATGGCTGCATTTACACTGCAGGTCTTGATGCCCAAATCCGATTTTCTGACTATATCCGATTTTTTTGACGACCTGCTTACATCATCTTTTAAAAGTGCCCCGTATCCGATTTTTGCATTTACACTATACACTGCTGAAACTACCAAACGTAGACGTTCTGACCCGGAAAAGGAAGTAAAACAGCACTAAATACAATGGATGCAGATGCAAATAAAACTATACAGTGTTTTGCTTTCCATAATATTTTGAAAAGTCAACAAAAAAATCAGCAAAACATTGGTATCGTACGGCGGAGAAAAAAGAGGAGCCCTTGTTGCAGTCTGGCCGAATTTCGCGCCTATAATAAGTCATGTGATCTCAGTTGGTGGAGTCCACCTGAGTGTTGGAGTCCACACTTTTTTAATAATGTACGACTCGCATTTACTGGGGAATATCCAATTTGTCTGCTTACATGGCACACGCAAATGCACGTATCCGATTCATATCCGATTTATTACCACATATGAATGAGGCCTGAATCCGATCTGAGAACATCGGAATCGATGTGGTTTTTTCCTGCTTACACGTTCACCGGTCATATCCGAACTGTGCCACATGAGAGGAAAAAATCGGAATTGGGTCACTTGAACCATGCAGTGTAAATGGGGCCTATATCATTGAATATAGTTAATATCACACAAAGATTGACGTTTAAAAAAAATCAGTATGGAAACAAATGTGATATTGATTTTATACACAGTTCAATAAACTAAGGATACATCAAGAGATTTATGTTTTAGACACCATATTTCCTGTTTTTACTCTATTTTGCAAAAAATAAATAAATAATCATTCCAAATAAAGCCACAGCACTGTTTTGCGTCTCTGAGCAACATGACGGTGTTTTGTTCCTGAATGAATCAACCATTTAAATGATTTGGTTCAATTGCAATAACTCCCTTAACAGTGGCTTGCTGCCACCTACTGGCAGTTTTAATTTTTACATTTTTAAAGTATCTTTTAATATTTTTTAACATAATTTCAAATATCAGTATTCAAAGTTCATGTTTAAAATATCAAAACATTATTTATGCATTCGTAACTGCAAGTTAAAGCATCCCATTCAACATGTGTAACTACTGCTAAATGCCACTTAATATGCAACTTCTGCAGTGATTCATTTTGTTGATACTGATTGCATTTGTTTAGTAACAGCCTAAATGTATTATTATTATAATTGACTGATTAAATGTAAGAATTTTACTCAAAAGATGAAGCACATTTTTAGAAAAACATTGCCTAATAAAGGTAAAAAATGCCCATTAAAAAGTAAAAATCTACTTAAACTTATTGGAAAAGATGAATTTCTATCACTGCTGTGAACTGACCACACAGAATATGAAATATATCAAAAAGTTTAGGAGTCAGCTTTCCCCATTAGTTCTTAAGATATCAGCACAATAACACACTCAGCAAAAATATGGTCTAATTATTTTTATCGATAAAATTCCAGAAAATCTTTTTTGTCAATATCGCATACCCCTAGTAGTACTTACACAAAATTATTTGCAATGGTCAATTTGTCACTGCCCTTGTAGATAGACTCAAGCTGTTGGTTTATTTCTGTTATTTATTTATAATTTTTCTGGCTAGTAGAAGTTATGAATGGCCGGTAACTTAAAAATGTAGTGGAAAAAAAGAAATGCTGGTACTCACCAGGGTATTTTGAGACCTACCTGGTTGAAGTGCTCTAGCTTTTCCTTCACGTTGACCAGGATTGGATCCACACTTCTGATCTTTATCTCTGGGTTGTGTTTCTGGGCTTTCAGTCCATTCCCCACCACGTGACCTGTATAACTGCAGCAGAAACAGAGCAAGAGATAAGTTACCAATAGAGAAATCGAGCACTTTTTGGTCTGATTATAATGATCTCCCAATTTTAAGGCCTGGAGTCCTAAAAATGCAGGGAACGGTCAAGGCTTGTCTATAAGAAACAGGCTCAAGGATTGATAGGATGTTCAGACAGGCATTTCACCTACATAAATGATTCATTATGAAGCCTGCGGTGAAGCCTGAAGACATAACTACAGTATGCTGCAAATGTAGGTATTGACCCTGTGCCCTTTTATTATAGACGTTAATGGAGGCCAATGGAGGGCGTCCTTCGAAAAAGGCCAAGTTGGTGTAAACAAGGCAAGCAACACAAGATGCTGACCTACTAAACAGTATTCGAGAAAGCACAACAGATTCAGACAGGTTGGCAATAAAATCATTTTATGGATCCATGACAGTGGTGCTATTCAATGAAGGATGTTGATGAGGAAACAAACTTCACTCCTCAGGGGGAAATCTCAACGTTGGTTGCCACTGTTAGAGTGCCATGTTCAGCAGCCTATACGATCAATGGGTCAAGCTCAGGCAGGGCAGATAGGTTAAGACTTTGATTAAGCACAAAGTGTGAACTTTAAATACAGATATGACTGGGTGGAAGAGTGGATAGATTACAAACATGCAGAGCCGCAGCGATTTAATCGACTGTAATGAGCAAAAATAGAACTGAAGTAAATGGACAATAACATAATACTGTTGGATGCCTTTACAAAACTTGCAATGATAGTTTACAGAATGTTATGTGGTTATTAGGTGGTTACTTTCCGGTGTCCTGACATTTTATCCTACTAAACAACGATTTTTCATAAACAACTTTTCTCTCATGCTAAACAATGATATTTAATGTTTGTGCATTAATGTAAGGGTAGGTTTAGGGTTGGGGTAGGTGTAGACTTGAATAAAAACGCAATCTAATTGGTAGAAAATAATATTTATTGTTGGTTTCCTGTAGCTGTATCCCTTCTATCTACAACGCGAATATAACACATAATTACTGTATTTTCAGTACTGTAAGGGTAGGTTTAGGGTTGTGGTAGGTGTAGATGTTAATAATCCATAACTTTACAGTAGCATTTTTCGTTGTCGAATTGTACTACCCACTGATTTAGTGGGAGGTAGGAAAAATCTGACAGCGTAGGACAAATCAAATGAGCCCGATATTAAAGCCAACAATTAAATGGTCCAAAGTTTGCATAAACTTAATATGACATGTATCATCTCTAGAATATTGCTATGTGGTTTTTAGGGGGTTGCTAGGTGCTTACTTTCTGGTCAAAGAAAATAAATAAATAAAATAAAATAAAAATTTAGGCCACAATTAAAAGGTCCAAAGTTAACATAAAACGTAATATGATGTCATATTTAGAATGTTGCCATGTGGTTTCTAGGAGGTTGCTAGGTGGTTATTTTTGGAACCCAATTTTAAAGCCCACGATTAAAATTTCCAAAATGCACAATATGACACATGAATATGACACACACACACACACACACACACACACACACACACACACACACACACACACACACACACACACACATATATATACATATTTATACATATATTACATTACTCTTTTAAAATTTTAATTTAATAACATGAAATTATTCAACATGACATGACAAAATATTGACTTAATATAGAGGAATGTATCATCAAGAGACAAATTTTTTGTAAATTAACACTGGCAACACCTTTTTTAACTGTCGCAAATGATGTCACAAATCCATTTTATGAAGAATTAACGTCACATATACATCAATTTATGCAAAACCTTTTTTTTTTAGCTATTGCTAGATTATCACACAGAAGCTATTTCCAGCACCAGCGTCCTTGAGACAGACAGGAAGACAGACAGTCAGACAGATGGATCAAAGGGTTAACAGTGGGGGGCATATAAAGCTTAGCGGGAGGGCAGAATAATGCAGCCGTGTGCTTGTGCATCAATAAATGAATGCTTGTGGGAGAACTGGCCCGCTGTTTTCACCACAGCTAATCTAAGTGAATAAATAATGACCCCAGACACCTCATGCTGCATCTGAACACACGGCTCACTTTGCAAGGTGGAAGCACTTTGTCAGGAACAAACGTGAGACAGACTTGTTTGTTGGTTTGTGCTTTTAGCTGTCATGTGTAAATGCAGGTACGATGGAGATGAGATATGCGAGTATTCACTACATGAGAGGAGTGGATTATGTGGCTTATTTAAAAGAAGAATGAGCTGTCTGTGGATACTGTCATTTTTACTGGCTCATTCTTTCTTTGGTGAGCCAAATGTGCTTCATATGCGCATAATTAAAGAAGAAACAATCTGCTCGACGTGTTTCAATAAACATACATCAAACCTTAAAACTGATCATCACGAATAGACATTTTTATGAAAATTTGCTATAGCATGACTCGAGCATGGTCGTCTTCTTTATTTCTCTGCAGAGGAGTACGAATATTTCCATGACACACTTAATTTTGAGCATATTGCATTTTTCATGAGACATTACAAGTCTATTAGTGGCTTCAAATATCCATTCTGATAAGCTATTGGTTGAGAAAAAGCGGCCCTATTGAAAGTCTTAATAAATGTTTCTGGTTTTGGTACAGTCAGTATTGATTGAATTAAATTAACTAAATTAATTAGATTCCATGTTGCTAGAGCTATTCTAGGTGGATGCTCAGGTGTTCTGATTCTGATTGCTAGGACATTTCTAGGTGATTGTGTACTGGGCCAAGTCAAGTCTAGACTCAAGAAACTCCTTAAAAACAACAACAACAACAACAACTACATCCCTGTCTTGGTACAGTCAGTACTGATTAATACAAATTAAATGTAAGGTTGCTAGCACGTTGCTAGTGTTTTAAGAGGTTGGGTTCCTAGTTTCTAGACTATCAATGTATTATTTATTTGCCAGACAAAAAAAATGTAATGTAAAAATGTAAAAAAATAAACTACATTTAAACCATCTTTGAGAGCAAGGGGGCCCTACGCAGCTTGCCTATTTTGCGTATAGGGAGGATCAGCTCTGGTCTTATGGGTTTGGAACAACCAGAGGGCTAGTAATTAAGGACAGAATTGTAATTTATGGGTGAACTGTCCCTTTAAGAAATACATGCAACTTTAGTTTAAACAAGTAGAAACAGTTTTATCACTAAAAATCTCTAGACAAAAATAGTGCTGACACTGGTCAAGATTGAAACTTTCTATAGATACTCCAGTGAGCTTAAGCACAAGTAAAAGCAACTGTTCATTCAAATCGCCTCAGCAAGGCCTCTAATATTAGCATAGCCTACCACGTTTCTCCCACACACAATCCAATCAAATACCAACAAAATCAAGTCCTGTTTTTCCTAAAAAGAGTTCACACATAAAAGAAAGACCACAACAAACAAATCACCTCATAAAGTACTTTGATTATGACACAGACAAACTGCTTCAAATAAGCAACAAAGAACATCAGACTCTCCAAACAGATGTGTTAGCGGGAACATGGGTCTTACTGTTCAGAGCAATGGGCTTGTCACTGCACTCACCCCCATTTCTCACAATAATTAGCGGCTAAATAAATCCAAACCAGAAAAAAGTCAGAGAAAAATATTTACACAGCTCAAGACCAAAGAGTTTGGAGTTCCCCTTTGACTAAACGCTGCTTATTTTCCCATAGAAACCACACACATATCCCCCTGTGAGGAGCAAAGCTCCAATTAAATTCATCTGCTATATTGGATTAGCTCATTTGTTTGCTCAGAAGGTTATGAAACTCGGCATCTAATGAGCTAGCAATATCCGTTCTTCATGAGCTATGTATTAGAGGTTTCTTCAATCTTTAGAACAGCTTTTCCACAAGTTATTGCCTTTAGCAATGACACACAGCCTAAACGGATGCCATACGCTAATATTTCAACAGTCCTTTTCTATAGAATACACAACTTTGGTGTAGAACATCTGAGTAAGCTATGCTTCCTGTCTTACGTCAGCATGAATTGAGCTGTGTGCCTTCTCATGTGTGTAATAACCGGGCGTAAGACCTTCTGGTTGCTAGTTTTCCATCCTATTTATTGTCTGTGGTCTATGAAGTTGGGAAGGGCCCATGCTAATGTAGGACAGCTGTATTATATCTAGTCAGCTTTGAACTGCACAACGCTAACAGCGCCGTTCTGTGTTAAAGCAGCCGTTTGGAATTGAGAAGTTCAATAATAAGTTGTAATACAAGCACTGGATGTCCTATATGCAGTTACAGTATCCATTACTGGTGTTCAGGTCAATCAGCCACTAATAATACAGCAAATACTAGCATATCATGTGGCATTTGTATGCTATACATCAAAACCTATTTAGACAGCACTAAAGCCAATCTATGAAATAGCATCTAGGTAGAAAATTCAATAAGTTTACATATGGCCTCACTGGGGAATTTACTAAATAGTTACGCGATAGTATCTCTATGTCTCTATCCGCTTACCAACCGCAGTCCTGTTTAAGCAGGAGCTGAATATACTAAAACTTCACTGTGGTGTTCTGAAGTCATTTTCATTATTATGATAGCAAAACACCTAGTTTAGGTTTATTATACCAAACACTGTGTGTATTAGCATTAGCATTACTATCAAGCAAAGGTGTAAATAGATCTACAGTGAAGCTAAACTGAACATATGCAACACAGAATGGTCATTTCATATAAAAAAGTACAAAAGTGAGTGAAAATTAGACAAAGTACTATGAAATCCAATTCTTAATTTATCAAATGTAACCTTTAGCTAAGTTTTCTGGCTCAAACCAATGCTTAGAAACAAATCCTTTTGGAAAAGCAGCAATAGTCAGAATTGCCTGGTTTTTAATGGTCTAGTTTAACGTTTTTGACTATATTCAGTCACTTCTCGGCTGGAAAATCAATTTTATGATAGTAGCTGTGTTTCGAACATGGTAAACTATCTTAGATTACCAAGAAACCAACTAACAGCTGTTAATACCATTTTATGGTGGTCAGGATTTTTGAAACTTTGGTTTTTTGAATTAGCAAATGAGAAGCTTGAATCAGTCAATGACATCCTTGGAGTAACCTGTTAGATTGAATATAAGCAAGTTACCATGTTCCAAAACACAGCCTCAAGCTTAAAGCCAATCGTACAGCTAAACACTAGCTTAACCAGGCTAGACCACCTAAAACCACTATTGGACGTACCATATTCTCTTAAATACCAAAAAAAGTGTTATGATGAGTTTATGGTCAATGAAACGCAATCTAATAGAGCTGAAATTGAGGACACTGCCAGTCTAAGACCACAGAGGAAAGGAAAACTAAGCAGGTCACAACACTGAGAACGAGGCTGGAACGTGGTTGAAACATGGTTGAATGTAATGTTCAAACAATTAACTAAGAATTATTATTTTTTTGTCCGAAAGAGGGCAGTGTTGACTTATTTGAAGAGGTTGTGCTCACAAGAAGATATGCTATACCCAGAATAGTATGCTAATATGCTAATTTCACCATTTCTGCATGGCATAGGATATATACTTGCAAATTATCTGCATACTACATCAAACCTTGCAGTGTACAACAGAGAACACAGCAAGGAATTCCATAATGCACTGCACTTAACTTGGCTTTCCATTTCCTGTGTTACAGATGAACTGTATTACTCATTTTTGTAAAACAGAAGGCAGTATTTAGTGTATACTGAGAAGTATGCTAGTATTTTGTTTCAATAGTCTTTGTACCAACAAATGGAGAGTGTGACCATTAGCATAGAGAAAATGAACTAATCTGTTTGCTAATCTGTTTTTGTTGAATTTCTGTATTAGAAAACACATAACACATTTTTATAATGTTGAACTCAGTTACTTTGTCTGAAAGATAAAGATTAGTGGTCACCAAAATGGCATGTGGCAAAAATGTAGCATTACCTAAATGTAATGTTTATATTTTGTATTGGACCTATTTGCCACTAAACGATGACATTTAGGGAACCACTAAATCTTTATCTTTCAGACAAATCAATTCACTTTGACATAATAAAAACATCTTAATCTCTCTAGCAAGCTAGTCGGTTTGCTCCATGGTGACAGTGGCTTGTCTCCAGGACTACCCAATGTTTGGGCCTCCAGTATGGTAGGTGCCAGCATTGAATTGTTGCCGTAGTGTGGATGGCGAAGGAGTAATTTGTCCAGGGGTGAATGGGGAATGGGAACTCTAACCTCTGAGCCAAAGCTGAGGAGCAAATGAGACCAGAAAAGGGATATATCTAGAATCACAAAACTTTGTTCGTTCAAGCAAAGCAATTGTTGTTATTTTGTGTTGCAGAAGTCAAAAGAGAATAAGTCTAAATTAACATATGCTGATAGCAAAACTGTCTATAAGCAAATGTTTATTTTGAGTGTGCGTTTTTCAGGGAATCTCATTTGTGTCACAATAGAGCTCCAGAACTTTCTGAATGAAGCTTCCGTCTGGATGAGGACGGGAGAAAAGCCACGATAATCCACGGCAACCATCACTCCTCTTGGAAATTTTATGAACTTCATGACCTCACAGAGTAAATAGAAACCTTTCTGGAGCGATATCTGATTTGACTGCCTTCGATTACAATCATTTTGGGTGGGAAAACAGAAACTTTCTCATATCTTCAGTCTTCAGCCAAACCTTTATATTATATATTAGTAGCCGCAGACCATGTGTAACTACACCAGCCCAGGACCTCCACATCTAGCATCTTCACGTCCAAGATAATCTGAGAACAGCCACCCAGACAGCTGCTGCATAACAATCGGTTTGCATAACCAAAGAATTTCTTCACAAACTGTCAGAAACCGTCTCAGGTATGCTCATCTGCATGCTCGTCGTCCTCATCAGGGTCTGAACCTGACTGCAGTTTGTCATTGTAACTGACTTCAGTGGGCAAATGGTCACATTCGATGGCATCTGGCACTTTGGAGAGGTGTTCTCTTCACGGATGAATCCCGATGAATTCACTGTACAGGGCAGACAGCATGTTTTGCATTGCGTGCATTGCATGTCACCCATTGAGCATGTTTGAGATTCTCTGGATCGTTGAATACGACAGTGTGTTCCAGTTCCTGTCAATATCCAGCAACTTTGCACAGCCATTGAAGAGGAGTGGACCAACATTCCACAGGCCACAATCAACAACCTGATCAACTCTGTGAAGGAGATGTGTTGCACTGCGTGAGGCAAATGGTGGTAACACCAGATACTGATTAATATCTGGTTTTAGACCCCACCCCCGATCCCCCAATACAGTAAAACATTTTTGAGTGGCCTTTTATTGTACCCAGCTTAAGGGACACCTGTGCAATAATCATGCTGTCAAATCAGCATCTTGATATACCACACCTTTGAGGTGGATGGATTATCTCGGCAAAGAAGTGCTCACTATCACAGATTTAGACAGATTTGTGAACAATATTTGAGAGAAATAGGCCTTTTGTGTACATAGAAAAAGCAAAAACACATACATGTATATATTTAAGAAAAAACATGTTGTTTATATACTAAATATATTTATATATATATAATATAAATATATAAATGTATATACATGTAAATATTTTCAAAATATATACTGTATGTGTGTGTGTTTATTTATACATGAATAAACACAGTACACATACTATGTAAATAAAAACTTTTATTTTGGATGTGATTAATCACAATTAATCAATTGACAACACTAATGTATATATATATGGGTTACCATGGGTTACATGAGGGGTGGGATGTTGAACAGTACTGGCTTGGGATGGGTTTTATGGTTTATTATTTTGAGTCGTTTGGGACGCGGTAACACACCCCTTTCAAAATATATTGCTTTGCAGATCTATCACTCTTGCCACTCAGAAAAGTTCATGCAATCATGCTGCTTGTATCTGAAGTTCTGCACTCTGGCGTTGTTAATGCTCACCCAAGCCCAACTGAACCACGCTCTGGCCCACCTCCTCCAACCTAGCCAGGGCCGGCTAAACAAACCACGCCTGAGCTTGGCACTGAGTGATCACACTAGTCAAACAAACCAGGCTTTGGGGGTCAAACATGCTTGGGCACGGTTACGATTGTCTAGTGTGAGTACACCCTTTTTCCGCATCCAACACACGCACACACGAGTCTCTACCCGCCCGCATTGTTGGGTCCCGTGATAGTGCTTGTCGGAAGGTGCCTGTTATAATTTCAAGATCGAGGCTTTTGACTCCGAGCATAACTTGTTTTTCTATGACAAACTATTAAATATTTTCTATAAAAAGGTTAATGCCCCGCAGTGACAAATAGCTTTGGTTTTATATTTAATTTGATTAAATTAATGTTTAAATTGAGATTAACAAGAAATATTTTAACTGATAATATGTAAAAGGAAGACTGCTGTAAAAAAAGCTCATTATTTGATTAAAGTTTTTGCAAACCAAATGTTATTGTACTTTTGTTCATACAGCAGTGATTTTAATTGAAAAAAGTGCACAATACACTACTTTTGAATTCATTATTGAATTTTGTGCATATCAATGCAATTAAAAATTGTAATCTTTGCCCAGCACTAATATATTTATATAAGTAATATGAATTGCTGATTTGCAACCTAAAACTGCTTTGTCAAATCAATTAATATTATGTGCTTTTTTATGTATTAAAAATATAATGAGTGCCATGTCATTGACCCATATTAATCCTCGTATTAACATGCAAATTTGAGATCAAGCCCTCTTCTGACAAGACATCTTACCTCTCTACCACATCTTCTCCACTCCAGCAGGTGTTTTCATCCATCACGACCTCCCCCTCGCACAGCATCTCCGGCAGGGTGGAGAAGAATGATTTGTACCGCTGGATGTAGCCCATAAACTCCCTGCAGGAAGTTCAGGCTTTCAGGAAATTATCAAAAACCATCAAACCAGGTTTTTTTTATACAATAAAACCTGTTTTGCCCCATTCATCATCCTTCTCTAATCTAACATGCCCAAACACTGATAGACACAAGCGGCGGATTGGCCTCCCGTAGTTGTTTGTGACTGTTATAAATGCTGACAGCATTTTTCCTTGCTCGCACACGTTTATTTGATGTGGGATTAATTCATTAGAACATTCTTAGGCTGACAGTCAAAATCAATTTATGACAAAATAATTAGAGATCATTTTTCTTTTAAAACACTTGGAAACCTGGAGGCTGATTTGCTACTGCTTACTTTGAAATCTTTTTCAGGCTTCTGGGTTTGTCGTTTTTGGAGGGTTTCAGAGGCAGAGACCTGGGGTCATCGACAAGTGTAGATTTGAGAGGAAAGAAAGACAGACAGCAGGGAAGTTACTATATACAATCTGAAACATCTGATTGGTAAGGGTTTTTTAGTTTCTTAAAGGGTCAAAATATGTTTAATTATATGCAGTGGATGTCATTTTCTTACCTTCTTTTTAGTGTTATGTGCTCATGTTGGTTGCCTGTATTAGGAAGTGCTGTAGGACTGGAGGACGTGACTGAGGTTTGGAGTTCACTGGTTGGGTTTACTGAAGGAGTCAAACTTCTTGAGGTGGGACTGACTGGAGTGGAGGAAACCGGTTCGGTCAAGGAACCACAAACTTTACCCACCTGAAAGAGATATGAAGAATGATTATGTGTTTGAAAAAGTATGTAAAAAAAAAAAGAAAAAAGGTGAACGGCACAATTTAGGCCTCTGTGAACTGACTCACACCAATTCAAAGAGATTACTCCATCTAGTGGCCACTAATAAAAGGCACAATCTCACTCTATTAATATTTACAAAATTATTGATTTCTAGTTGGAACAAAATTGCACAATAAGTTGTATGTAAGTTGAAATGTGTATTTCATTTTATTTAGCCTCTCATCAATCATAGCCCGTTTTGCCGTAGTTGACATATATTAGCTAAATTCTAGAAATTAGAAAACGGAATAAGGACTTTAAAAAATTATAATTGTGAGCATGTGTAAATGTGTTTGTATTTGTATATCTTCTACAAAACTTTATTTATCTAAGGATTAGCCGAATCTCATTCCCCTGCTCTGGCCCCTCGCTAGCTGCATTGCATTTTGGGAAGGGGCCGGCCGGTTCAGGGGAGCCGTCTTTGTCCTGAGGTGAATTTGCATGCAGGAGATCAGGCTGATTGGGACCAGACAACACCCAAACAACTCAAGCAGCACCAAGATAGCGCCAGACCACATGCAGCGTGAGGGACTGGAGAGCCCACATAGTCCTCCATGTCAATGTCAGTGCTGGGTGGCACATATAGACATCATATAAACAATGAAGATATCACAAGTTATTCTTCAGAATCTTATTGTTTTTACAATTAGCAAACATAATAACAAATATGATTTTATTTGTAGTGTACAGACCTCAAATGCTAATATGTTAGTGCAAATGCTTCTTGGTATGAATTATATCCTGAACACTGCATAAGGAGCACTTTTGTGATATTAGCATAAACAATAGTTTCTGTGGTTACAATAAATCAATTTAAAAAAGAAAACGTATTTTTGGTAATTCATAAATAACTTGGCAGAAGCTAACCAAGCTAAATGCTATAATGGGTTCTTATCCTCAAAAACCATGAACAGATCTATGAAAGGCAGTTAAATAAAAACCACATCAAATAGGCGACGATACACATGGGTTGTGCAGCTTCTAATAATTGCATAAAACAAATCCAAGTTTATTTTTTTTTACTTTGCTTCTATGTTGCCACTTGATGTCCAGTGTAAGTTCTTTGTCCCAAAGCGGAACCACCGATGTAGTTTTTGTTTCGGCCAAATCATAACTTCATTGATCAGTCTACAGGTCAATTCCATTAGGGTTGTATCTAAAAACTTTGTTAGCGCTCTTAAGCCTGGGTCCAGACCAGGTAACGTGAGCCTGAAGTCATTCCAGCCTGGCATTAGTGAGTGAGCAACATTTGATCCAGTGATGGAGTGTTTAAGAGGGGTCAAACTCTCACAAGCAGCATTCATTGTAGAGCAGTAAGCTTGGGGTTGGAGTTTATGGGGGCTGCGGTTGGTGGCTTACTGTAAGTAATAATATCTCCCATTCTGACTGGCAAGTCTATGCTCTTTGAGAGAGATTTGTAGGAATGCGGTCTCAAACTTGACCTACCCATATAGAGCTGTCATCACCAGGACATGATGGGTGCAAAGCCGAGCTGTCACAAAACCATTGACCCCTGTGGCCCCCTTTAGCCATGATTCCAGTAAAAGAATCAAGTGAGAGTGACCGACAGACAGTCATCCTATGTCGTGCACACAGACTCTGGCGTTGATGGTATGAATAGCCTCAGGGTGGGCGGCTGGGTATTCACTTACAGACAGCCATAGTCACACTGTCATGATCAACACATTTTTTTTACAGTGTCATATTACCACATAATCACGCTCCTAATCATTGAGCTAATAATAAACCTCTTGCAGATGTAATAATTGCAAGGCTTCATAACATCACTGAGAATAGCCCAAGTATTTTTAGGCAAAAAGTTAATTTATAAGAATCATCAGTTTAAGATTTACAGTAAGTACTGTACATGCAAGAATAGCAGTTGAGCAAAACTGCAGCCTTGCAACTGCACAGCCTGAATGGGCCAGATATTTGATATGCACCAATCACTGAATATGCTGCTTCAAGTGCATGCATGCTAGACCTGATTAGTCCAGCATATTGTGCAGCTTGTTTGTGGGAAATAAATAAACGTATTCTATGAATCAGAGAAGCATGACTCACCACGGCGCTGAGATGTGGTCCATGGAGTTGTGCAGTAAGGATGGCATCATTAATTCGTTCCCGGATGCGTAGCAGTGCCAGTTCCACTTCGTATCCCCCTGATAGTGCCCCGCTCAGCCCCTCCAGCAATGCTACATATCGTCTCCAGGGCCCATCCAACTCGGCTAGGCCTGCCAGGCAACCCCGCATCACATTGAGACACAGGCCTCCGCAAGGCCGGATCAGGGTCAATCCACGGCAGTGCGGACAGAACAGCATCCGCACCAGTGCACGTCCACATTGGCGCACCATTCCTACCGATTCAGTGGCATTCAGAACCTCAGAACCCATCGCCAGTGCCCGACTGAGGGCATGACCAGCCACTAGTGCCCTGGACAGTCCCTGAGCAAGTTCTTGCGGGTGAGGGCCAAAGGGGTTGACGTCATGTCGAGTGGCACGTAGGCACTCACTTCCTTCGGAGGACCAGATAGAAACATTTGAACCCAAGCCAGGATTGACCAAGTGTTGGTATACCAATGGGAAGAGTTTGTCGTAGAAACTGTGGACTGAGTGTTCTACAGAGGTGTTGGCATCACCACGGAGGTAGAGTTCAAGGTCAGAGAAGAGGGTAGACACCAAGGGTTTAGCATCTTGAGAGATCATCCTGTAGGTGCTGTCGAAGAGCGAGTAGGTATGATTTAGATTGAAGGAGAGCAGGGAATGGAAGGTATCTGCAGGAAGAGGAAGTAAAAGAGAAATTCTGGACTGAACAAGCACTTAAAATGATGTCCCTAAACAGCATTTCCAACCTACATACATAAACATTCGTAACATGAGAGGACTTATTTTGTTTGACATTCATGAGAGCGACATCTTATACTTCACTATGCCTCCGGGTTGCAAATGGAAGTTGAGGATCATAAACAATTGCACCGTATGCATTATTTACAATGGCATATTAACTTTTGTGTGACATGTGACAGATGGGTACTTAAGTTGACAGCTGGTAGAACCCTTCAAAGTGTAGTTTGCTTTAATGTCATCTCATTCATAACGACCAAAGCATTCCAGCTCCATCTTGTTTCTCTGTGAATGACTAGCATGCAAACAGCAAGCCGAAAGTTATGATTACTTTTTTATTGATGGGGGGGGGGGGGGGGGCAAAAGAACACCTGTTTAGCTCACAGTACTAATAGACACCCATAAGAATCTTTCTATAACAAGCCTTTGAGGTTTTGCAAGAAAAATGGCAGAGATTCCGAAATGTTGCGTCAGTGTTCTTGCCACTGGCTTTCACATTTCTCTATGGCTCTCCAGGCATTCTGTAATTCCAACAATATGCGAGTAACCTTTTCAGGTCAGGAGCTTTATCTTGATCCCTTCACCCTTCAGTTGGGATGCTTGGTTTGTATAAATGATTAGGAAGTGTTTCAGGTGGGTGGTACTGGAAACATGTTTAAGCACTTTGAAACTACAGTACAGTAAATATATATTTAAAAATGGTTCAAATCAAATACTTGTAGCAGTAGATGCCTAATCATTCAGACTAGGTAGTATCTTGGCAACTACATCCAAATACCTCAGTATCAGGTGACATGGCAGGGGATTATGCCCAGATCATTTAATTGGGTATTTCTTATATGGTTCTGGGCCAAAAAGGCATGTGAGGGGAGGTCAAGCAGATCGCAGGGGTCATCAAGGGTGCCCCGGGTCCACCACAACTGACCTCTCACCTCTAAGACAGCAGGATGTTCCAAGAAAATAGACAGAAGGGTCAACTTGGATGACCATACTCCTGATCACTGTATTAAAGGGGTCATATGATGTGATTTAATTTTGTCCTTTTTCTTTGGAGTGTTATAAGATCTTGGTGCATAAAGAAGATCTGTAAGATATTCTTTATAAAAGTGAAGACTTGTCAATCCCCTCTTAAAACTCCTTGTTTAGACACACCACCACGTCTACGTCACAAAGTGGGAAGATTTGCATAACACCACCCAAATGTTGACGCAAAGAAAGAAGGCATAACTTTTATTCTTGCTGTAGTATTGTTGTTGCCGCCATGTTGTGGAGATTCTGTGTTTGTTTGTTTGGCCTTCCAAAAGAAGATGATATCTGTTTCTACATGCCTAGAGGTGATCCATGGTGATCCAACACTCACTCAAACCTGCAGTGTGTGATGCTGTGTGAAGCAGTTTATGGAGGACTGTTTCCTGAAGCTGCAGACTAGCCTACAATGAGTCTGTGCTCAAACGCTGTTTCTATAAAGTGAGAAAGTTCCAACTTTGCAAGGACAGTCTGGCGCTTCTGACTCACAGCCTGTAAGTACATTTTATATTTAAAGATTTTGATGACTCAAACGAGTTTTGAGCAGTGTAGAGTAGCGCTTGTTGTTTGTCGTTTCTCCAATCAAAATGCAGATATTGTTTTATGTTTAATAATAATAATAATTCCTTACATTTATATAGCGTTTTTCTTGGCACTCAAAGTGCTTTACATTTACATCTCCTCATCCTCCACGTTTAAGTGGCGCGATACGCAATGCAATGCATAAAAAGACAGTATATGTCATTATAATCTGTAATTATGCCCCCACTGGATGCAACAAATTCCTTTTCTGGTCGTCCTGGGAGACGGCATCATAGTATGTTAAGGGGCGTAACATTTCCATCACATGCTTGAGGTATTCAGACAATCACAACCCACTGGATAGCTGGCCAATCAGAGCATACCTTGCTTTTCAGAACGATGAGCTTTGTAAATATCTGTTTCAGAAAAGTGGGACATAGAGGAGAAACAATAATGTACAGTATGTGGAAAATAATGTGTTTTTTTTTACCTTAAACCACATAAACACATTTAATTACATCCAATACACAACATAATGTTCTTTTTAACAACTTCATATGAACTCTTTAACTTTTTGATGTGGTTCTTACTTTTAAAAAGATCACTGTCAGAATAACTCCAATCACTACATGGTCCAGGACTGAATTTAGATCAAGAGAAGACAGTACACAGTATTTTTAGTACCATTTAGGTTGGAGAGGATAGTTGTGCTTTGTTGGACAGATGGCATGTAATTTGCTTTACAGTGAAACTACTTTTTAAAGACACAGAGAGGACTTTTTAAAGAAATAGATACACCCAAAAATTTACTCACTCACAAATCTTTAACAGATCACCCTGGCTGCATTTAGGCAGGTTTGACATCAGCAATCAAACAGCTTTGATTCTCACATGTCTCTTCATTGGCGTAGTTTTAGGACCTTGACAGTCCTTGTCCCCATTAACAAAAAGAGATTCTGCAAGTGATTTACTTTTGACTTCCATTCATACTTAAATTATAACTTTACCCTTAAACACACAGGCATATAGACAAAAAGCGGTCTACATTAAAAATCCTCTTTCACGTGGGAATGAAAAACACTTTACAGACCTTCTTTCTTTTAAACAGGACACCAGCTACAACCATGTGAAAAGTGGCAGAAAAGGACAACTGATCTTTTCAAAAGCTTTCATTATAGAGCAATACATTGAAGTGCACTGAGACGGATCTCCACGGATACGCCAAGAATTTCAACATTTTTCTCTTCGTTTGCTTTAAACTCGTTAAATATTCACTCGGCTGGCAGCAAAGACAGAGAGGACGGCGACAGTGCCCTTTTCCTGTGAACCTGAAAGGGTTTTTGTGCAAGTTTGGGCGGACAAATTGGATGAACTTAAATATTTGGTTGGGCGAGGTAAATTTGAACCCTTTTACGTCTCATGTTAAACATACAGTAAAAATGCCCTGGAGTAGATAATGACATGCATGGAGTCAGTCTAAGTGTGTGTGTGAGAAACATCTTTCTGATTGCTTCTTTTTGTACGTTTTATTCAAACACTGATTCTGAAAGGCCTTGTCCTAATCCTAAAGCGCCAATCAACCTCTAAGAAGCACATGTACTGCTTCACAGGAGACCTCAGGCAGATAAAGGATCATTCTGTGAGTGTGAAAAACAGCAGACAAAAAGCAAATCTCCAAGTAACCCTTGTAAAGTCATGGTGTATAACTCATAACACCACCCTGGCGTCTCCCATACATGCGTACAAAGCCACATCATGTAGTGAACGTGTGAACCACCTGCTGTGGCAGGGATTTGATCCTACGACCTCTTCCTCCTGCTGCAAATACAAACAGCACATGGTCTAGTATTTATTTGACCAATACATTCCACTCGATATCGATACGTACCCTGGAAGGAAGAGGCATGGCCCAGGATGAGATATTTGAGTTCGAAGCTATAGGAGAGAATATTCTGGAGTGTGTCTCTCTGGGCAGTGGCGTAGTAACTCTCCTCCATCTTGCGGGTACAGCATGTGGGACCCTGGTGTTTGCAGATAAGAAGATCTGCATCTATGTAGGATTAATCATAGGAGGTGATTCAATTCTAGGGGCAAAGTTCTGATAATGGTTTTCATTGGTGAAATAGTTTTTTTTTTTTTGGTATATTACCTTTTCCATTTTTGGCATTTCAGGCATTGATCTTATTGTTCAAATATAGCTGAAATGTAGCTGTTTAATGGCAGAAACCATTTCAACAAGTTGTTGTGATCATAGTCATAGTTATTCATCAAGCGGATTTGATGTGGATTTTGGATATTATGTGTGGCATATAGACATAAATCCCAAAATATGATGTGAAAATATTTTAAGCGTTATTTATTTAAGTTACAAAGAGAAAGCACAATCTACAATTTCAACTACAATAACATTTCCAAGCATTTTGTCTTTAAAACATTCATATGGGTCCAAATTAGCACACACAGAGTGTGGCTTTATGGCAAGAAGGTGCATGTAAAAGAGCAGAGCACATGTGATAAAGACAGATGATATCTGCTCTGTCAGTTACCCTGCCCTATCCTATGTGACCAATTTTACACCGACGGGACCCCATAAGCCATGCATTAGAACAGCTGACTGTGATCCCCAGCATTCTGCTGACCTCTCTCACCTTTCAATACACATGGAGCAATGCCTTGAAACATGCACGCTAAGAATAAAAGTTAGTTTTGTAACACTCATACTTCTCTGATGTATCCTTTCCATGAACAAGAACTCGAGACAAACTGAATATGCCCAGTTTACAATTTCATTGCAACTCCCAGACATTTTTGAGATTACTTCTATTCAGGAATGCATTTTTGATTCAACACGAAATGTGGAACATGAAAACCATTTGACAGCCTATCCTACAGTCGGGTTAATTTTGTCAACACCATTGAAATTTCTGATTTATGCTCTGTCATCAAAATGACTTATTGGTTAGATGACTTTTTTGGACACACAATTCATTACAGCTGATATAGTACAACAAATACCTGATGTAGGCCTATATGTAAACATTTAACAGTAATACTAATAAATCAATTTTTGGGATCATGTCTAACTTGTTTCGTCATGTAAACTATTTGAAACAATACATTTCTAATTCTTGTATAAATATTAAGGGCCATACATCACCTAAGAAATCATTTACCTCATGACAGGACTATTTAAATGCAAAAGGTGATTTAAAAGGTCAGTCACAAAGGGTACACACAAA
>NC_081770.1:17454954-17697454 GCF_963082965.1 Carassius carassius | reverse complement strand
ATTATTCAGTCACGTTTATTTGTAACAGTAGATGGTTTAACTGGGGTATGAGTGCCATTTTTCATAAAAGCATCTGCTGCTGACTCCCTGATGGCTTTTAAATGCAGTATAATCTTTGTGTGTTATTAGGAATAATGCAGTGAGTATGTGTTACACTGATCCATCAGATGCGACTTAGTTTAACACTGTATAAGTGGCAGGGTTGCATTTACAGCACAACCATGAACAGTTTATTAGGTTAATGCAACCGAATGATTCATCGCTTAATGGCATCATGGATACCTAAAACTGCCAAAATTACTTTGCCTAGACACTTTATGTACTCTCGTGTTTAGCTGGACAGACCGGATGACTGCTTTAATAGCACAACTTTGCAATTGATCTCCATCAAACATCTTCCAAAAAAGTGCCAAATGGCCTCATTTCGGATAAGTTTTCCTAATTCGTGAGCTACAATTGAATCAAATCTGAATAAAGGATTTGGATTGGATACATAAAACAGACCACTAGGCTTGGTTTGTCAATGAAAATAGATTTAGAGTCCATGTTGAAATGAACATTTCACGTGGGATGGTGTGTTACTTAGTTTATCGAGCAGGCATTCAATAAACCGCTGACAAAATGTGGTTACCTTAAACAAATCAAGCACCGCAACAAGTGCAGCTCCCTTAGGGCTCCATTACTGCGAACTGAAAACACTAATGGCCTATAGACTGAATACTTAGGGTGGTAAATGTGTTTCTTTCAATGTAACGTCAGCTAGATATTTCCTTTCGGGCGACATATCATTCTGTCGGATTGGAAATCTGTCGTGTTGTTGACACTAGAGCAGAATTTCCACTTGAATGCAAAAAATAATGTGAATTTGACCTTTGTGTCAATGTGCTTGTTTTGTAAGAGTGTATCTTCAGCCAAACCGTTTCATTGTTTGGATGCAATTTCACTACATGGCTGAGAGGAACTAGTTTTATTATAAATGGAATCAGGTGGCGTTGTGGTCCAGGTGATAATTTTGGCTTCAACTTCTGTCTGCTTAGTTCTGGAAACACTTATTGGTAAAAAAAAAAAAAGTTCTAAATTTATGTATGTAGATGAGAATGAGGATTTTGGAATAGTGTTTATTGGTGGATGGTGATCTGGACAACTTGGTCGGATATGAATGCTGTTTTCCTGGGATAGGCCTTGTCAAGGCCTTGTTGAATGTCAATGTTGCATTAGATTTTTCATGTTAGTTCAAGACTTGACTCATGACTCAGCTGTGAGAGACATATTGGCTTGAGAAATTCTCTTTTCTCTTTTCTCGCGCTTGGTTTCTGTTTTGGCAGCGTGAAACTATTTACCGCAGTTCAGTCTTGGTTTTATTTTCCATTACTGAAGTGAAATGATCTTTATTTTTAGTAATGTTCATTAGGTTTCGGGGGTTTAGCTTCATTTAACATTTTAAAATGACCACAGTTTAATGTGAAGTCGCAGGAATTGTTTTTGAGAACACATTGTTAGCACATGTGCCTCAGGGTCAGGACTGAATATTTATCATTAGGACGTAGCTTTTAATGTTTTGCAAAATAGATGAATCATGACTTAAAAGCAGCTGCAGTGTTAGACAGCACTGAACGTGGTAACAAAAGACTGTTTGAATTAAAAAAGTAATTCTTTTGCATCTGGTGGATCAAATTTAGCTCCAAAGGTATCTGTACTATATTCACCAAATAATGCTAATTAATAATCCATTCATCAATTAATTAATTAATTTAAAAGTATATATATATATATATATGTATATATATATATATGTATATACACACATATATATATATATATACACATATATATATACATATATATATATATATATATATATATATATATATATATATATATATATACACATATATATATATATATATATATACACATATATATATATCTATAAGAAGCTTTACTTTAACACACGCATAGTGTGTGTGTGTATTTGATCTCAATTTTTTTTAAATTCAATAAGTAAAATACAGTATAAAAATTGTAAAGGCATTTGTTCAGTTTTCACTAAATGATATTTAATAATTAAATAATTTGTGGTAAATTGCATGATATATCTAATCAAAACTCCAATAGTCTAATAAATCGAAATTAGTACTGATTCACAGAAAACTGAAAAATTACATCTAAAACAGTTTTTGCTACTGGAGTAGAGCCACCCTTTAAAACAACAACAAAAACTATAATAAAAAAAATAAGGTATAGGCAGGATCACTGGACATATATTGCAAACATTCAATGTATCGTCCAGCTTTAGTGTGTGTGTGTTTTGTTCATGGTCATCTTAAGTAGCTGAACTTTGAGTTGTGCAGCCTGAGGGTCTCTTACAGTACTGTCAGTCAATTCAGCTGCCAACTCTTCAAGGATCCTCTTCAGCCTGTGGTCATGCACCAAGCTATGCCTCATGTTTATTCCGTCTTCTCTCTTTCTGTCTAGCTCATTATTGTTTTTTCTCACAGAACGAGATCTAAATTCAGGTGCGAAGTGATAGATCTTTATAGTGTGACATAGAAGTACATTTCCAATTCTTCAAATGGTCATGCACAATTTCTCAGTATTGCCTATGTTTAGGATGGATGAACGAACGCCAGGCTCACCAGTCGATGATGAAGTCCTTGACATCCAGTTTCAGTTTATCATTTCAGACTTATATGGCATAAAATGTACTTAGTATGACAAATAGCTAATTGAGAGAGAGAGGGAGAGAGAACTAAATCAATAATTAATACAACTTTCCAAACTTTGTTCCCAAACAAGTTTGTTACTACTAAGTGACAGATTAAGGCAAATGTATGATCCTGTTACTCTTTCTGTTGATTTGTTTTAACTTAATATGAATTAATTACCTTCACAACAACCCTACAGCCATAGCCGAAGCCTAAGAGGACGTTTTGCCTCCAGAGGAACGTTGGGTGATGTCAAGTGATTTTGAAACATGACATCTTCAAGCTACTCCCCTTCACCTTTACCAGTGAATATGTTCATATTCGTTTTATTCATATTACATTGAGTTGTATATACACATTATTTGAATTAAATTAATTTGACAGACAGCATTCTGTCAACATCAGACAGCTGATGTTGACCAAGCTAGCGCCAACCAACGTAACCAGAGCTGCCAACCCTCAAGCATTCACCGTGAGACACACGCAATTGACTCTTTACACACGCTTTCACGCCACACATCAATTTTCTCACGTACAGAAAAACCACGAAGCAAAGAGGACACGGAGACCAACAGACTAGACAGAGCAGGTTACTTATGATATAAAAATATGGGTAAGTTATAGCTAGCTAATTTTCAAACGCAGCTACGGTTAGCCATCGCTAACATTAGCACGTTTATAGAACAGCCTTCGATACATTTCTATGTTATAACTTCCCGAAAAAAAATACACAAACATATAAAACAAACTTCTAGCGAAATACTAACAGCATCTAACTTACCAATCCAAAAGAAATGTTGCAAGTTCGGTGTCGAACCTCATTTCTTTCAGGTCCATCAGTTGAACGCAGTGCCGATGTTTACTCTGGTTCGGCTCCTTTTCTTATCGGATTTGATTTGTGATTCCGAGCGCGGTTGTTTCCCTGTAGCGGGTGGTGGTCTCTTGCCAAGGGCTTCAGTCATCCTTCCGCTCTCTTCCCTGAACTGAAATGAAGTAGTGGGCTGTACTTTCCACACGATTGACATCAGGTATAAGTACGCCCACAAGCCGTGCGAGTTATTCGTGTATTGCAGGTTGGCTGGTGGTTATGTTGCCCGCATACCGCCTCCCATGGCCGAAACTGGTATTACGACACCTGTCGGGCCGGGGCTAGTAATGCTAATGCTAATTAAGGTTGATATCTCTGCTGCACTATAACTTGACATTTTTTGACATCATCGCCCTTATTTCTTCTCATTCTTTTGATGCGTGTAGGTCATTTTTTGGATATTTTTACCTCAATTTTTGCACATGGCACCTTTAATGCTAGAAAATTGGAGAATCACAAATACATTTAAACTGTATTTTACACTGCATTTGTCTGAAACTTTAGTTACAGTGTTGAAAAATCTGTAAATTCTTTGTCTGTTTGTTCTAACTAAATGCTATTGAAAAAACATGTTGCATTACTTTAAAAAATCTACATTTTACATTTATTTAATGTTTAATGCTAAACCAAGGCAAAATCACAAATATATTTTAAACTGCATTTGTCTGAAACTTTGGTAACAGTGTTGGGAAAAATAAAATATATGTATATATAATTCATTGGAAAAAATTAATAATTAATTTGAAGACATCAACATTTCATAATTATTTAATGTGTCATGCAAATTTTTTTGCAAAATCACAGAGATGTTTTAAAATGTATTTAGACATTGAAATTAGGTTGACAAATTTAGACTTTTTTATTTATTTGTTTTTATAATGCAGTGGAATAAATCCATGAGCTAAATACATCTAAATATTATATGTATTTAATGTGTAATGTTAGAATATTGCTAGATCACAAATATGTTTGAAACTTTGGTAACAGGATTGAAAAGAAATGCAAATCTCCATGTACGGTAAAATGAATACATATTAATATTAATAACTAATACTAAATAATTTTTTAGCTTGACCTCTCAAGTTAAGCCTAAGCACCTCCTTTCACAGACTGTTTGTTGACAGAAAAAAAAACTTTTTTTTTATACCTTTCTTGTGGAAAGTGCCAATTCAATACTGCAAACACCCAGATGTTTCTGTTTGTGAAGGAAGTCTTTACTTGGCACGTGACCAAGAAAACCCTTCGGTTTCGATGCTAATGGACGATTGTAGTCTTGGAGATGGTTACAGTTGTGTTTTTAAGCCATTAGCGAGAGTAAAAATTTCTGCCTCTATCACAGAGAGTGTCTTTGATCCTTGAGATTTATGGAGACAGACTTCAGTAAGGAGGAGTCATGGGCGTCTCCATGCATCAGAGGCTTATGTACTTCTAAGTTTTCACGGCGACTGCCTAATTGATATTTATGGCTGTATTTCTGGTGCCTAATTTACGTCCGTCATATTTCTGGATTCTTTAAAGCTGCCGTATTTAGAAATTCAATGGCATGTCATACAGCTGTCCGAGAAAGCCATGGCTAATTACTCTAAATCTTGAAATCCAGACTCTATTTTCAGATCTATATATGTGCTATTTCTTTAAAGAGGGGAAAACAAAAATAGGCCGTTGGCTGTCCAACAAAATTCTACCAAACATTATGTCATGTTTTTCAGCATGATTTACAGAAGACACCCACTAAAATGTCATTCAGTATAACAATAGTTCACAAGCCAAAAAAGCCATCATGCATATGGAAGTCTATATATATATATATATATATACACACACACCCACAAACACACACACACACACACACATACACATATCTTGATATATGCGACAAAACCTGTCACGTTGACAATTAAGTGTTTTTTTCCCGCACTATGACATTATTAGCATTATTTTGTCGTCCAATTGTTATTATTAAAATGCTTATTTAATTCGCGTTACAGTTAGAAAATGTTTTTAATACTAAAACGGTTTCAATATTTCAAATTTTTTAACAAATTAAAGTTTTTCATCTTATATTTATATTTTGCTTTGAAAAATTCATGACATTACAAGGAAGACTGTAAGTGAATAACATACAACATTTTATAAGATATGCATTTTGAGAATGACAGTAGGATGCAATTATAATGAAAATAATGCCTTCATAGTGAACATGATCACCAAGAAAACCTTTGTGTTTTCTGTACTCTTATGGGATGCAATTGTCTTTTATCTGACAAATCAGTTATTACTCTGAAGGTCTGAGCCCTCCATTAGGCGCCAGGTGACTTTGGAGTCGCAAAGTCTTGCGCTGTTGCACCTGACGTATTGCACTTGAATTTGTTGTTTTCAGTGTGGCAATCTGAGCTTGTTGTTGATGATGACAGGGATGCAGACCAGTGTTTATTGGAGTGCATTTGTTGTTGCTGCATTCCCATGAAAGCATTTCTGCCTTAGTTTGCCCTTTGGAGGTAACGCTTCTGTAGGATAAAATGTGTAGAAAGCAAAGCAGGCCAGAGACTACAAGAGCTGCAAAAAGCGAAGGACACACAGTCCTACTTCCATACCTGCATTTACACTTGACTCCCACACTCACGAACAACTCCAACACATTCGCTTA
The DNA here is from genome assembly GCF_963082965.1 of Carassius carassius. Lineage (NCBI taxonomy): Eukaryota > Metazoa > Chordata > Actinopteri > Cypriniformes > Cyprinidae > Carassius > Carassius carassius. The sequence goes on along the minus strand of NC_081770.1, from coordinate 17,691,234 downwards.
CTTTTGATAACATTCCTTACTTTCACTGGTCTGATAACTTTGGTTGTCAAGTATGCCATAAATATCGAGTGATGAAATGAAAGCAGATGTTTAGAGGAGAGACAGCGTAGTCTGTACCCGTATGAAGCAGCTATAGGCTGTATGTTTCTCAAAGGCGAAAGCACTGTGATGTGATGCTTTTAACTTGGAAAGGAACAACAGGGGGTCTTTTAAATTCAGATCAGTACTGTCACTACTTCTGCACAGACAGAAATGTGCACAAACACAATCAAAAGCAGCCCTTAATCCGCGCAGACACTCACTGTTTTGTTGCGCACTTGGTTTTGTTTTGTTCGAATGTCATCATTAACATCAAAGAATTAGTTCAGGAAAAATCGGGAATGTTTGAACAATGTTCGCTCTGCTCTTTTGTGTTCTGTATGAGTTTTGCGCAATATTCAGAAGGCAGAAGAAGACATAGGATAGCCTTATTTAAGGAAACAATTGAAACTTATGTTGTGTGCGTGTGTGTATGTGTGTGTGTGTGTTCACCAGGTTTGATTCCATTGATAGAGCATAAATCCAGATTCTTGCAACAATTATGCTTAACACAGCAATATATTTTCTGTCAGGTGAAGATTATTAGCAATTTGTGCAAAAGTAATCACCCCCCCCCCCCTTTTTTTTTTACTGTTGCCCACATTTGTTTGCATATCTTGTGCACATACAGTATCTGTTTTCATATCAAAACTGAAAGTATTTTATAATTGACACAAACATTTTTTTTGTATTGCTGTTTCTAGTATTTTTGTATGCTTGTTTAGCTGGTTTGCTAATTAATGCTACACACAAATTCAAATGTGTAGTCAAGATTGAGACAGTGTACAGACTGCTTTTATCATAATTTTTTTATCATACACATTTTCATTATTATGAAATTTTGACATCAATACTGAAAGTGAAACTCGTTAATCATGATGTTATTTGTGATGTGCATGTTTTTTTCTTGCATGGTTGGGTTTTTAGTATTTTCATAGTTTGTGTATTATTGTTCATGTAAAAACTGACGTGAAGACAACATTTGTTATTGGTTGGTTTGCAAATAAACACTAAATGGTAGTTCAGATGTGTACAATTAAGTATGAGATTTGACAACCCGATCTCATTGCAATTCTTACATATATTATGAGGTGGCTAGCTAAAATCGTATGAAATTGTATGAGTGAGGTAATATGAATTTGTAAGATTTTTGCGAGTTTCCCAATTCGTATGAATTAGAACAAATGACCTACCTCTAACACAGCCCCTAGACTGGATTCCAGATAAATCGTACAAAATCGTGCAAGTGAGGTTGTATGGATTTGTATGAGTTAGCCACCTCGTAAAATATGTATGAATTGGTCATGAGATATCATTGGACTTGAGACTAAGGCTCGAAAAATATGCGTATGGGTTTGGATTTTGTTTTCTTTTTTTGTATTGTAATTAGTAATTTTAATAATGTTTTATTGTGCATGTGAATATGCTCACTGGTTTTCAGTTGGTTTGTGAGAAAACTGTACACCAGTTAAAATGTGTAGAAATAAGAATGAGATTTAAGACTTGCAAGCTTTAAATATAATGCACACACATTGTATGGGCTGCTTTTTATTGTAGCGATTATTTGTATTTATAAGGAAGCTAACAAATCTGCTAGTTGTTTTTTTTTTTTTTTTTGCAGTTGCTCTCACATCTTTACTGACACTACATTTTTGTTTTCCATGTACATATCTGTGGATGTTTTGACATCAAAACTGAAGGGGAAATGTAATTATTATAGATTGTTTGGATAGTTTGCATATTATAGTGCAAAGAAATGCCCACAGATGCCAAATCATCATTGGTTCTCAGTTGGTTTGTGAGTGAATGCTACACATCAATTCAAATGTATAGACTTGTGAAGGAGGTTGTCTTTTTATTTGCGTTTTTCTATCATACACAATATACATTTTTGAACTGAAATTAAGATTTTGGATTGTTCAAACAGCATATTTGGAAAGTGTTTCACTTATTTTAAAGGGACTATTCACCCATAAATGTGCATCAAAGACTGACGGAGAGAGAGTAAATTGTTGAATAAAGCTGCTTAAAAAAAAAAAAAAAAGTAAGTATTCTCATAGCTTCATAACATTGCGGTTGAACCACTGATGTCACGTTGAGTACTTTAACGATGTCTTTACTGGGCCTTAAACGTGATAATTGCGTTGCTGTCTATGCAGGTTCAGAAAGCTCTCGGATTTCATCAAAAATATCTTAATTTGTGTTCCGAAGATTAACGAAAGTCGAAACGACATGAGAGTGAGTAATTAATGACAGAATTTTCATTGTTGTGTCAATGACTTATCCTTTTAAGTCAAATTACTTCAGAATTACATACTACGAATACAACAAAACAAGAATGTATTTTAGTATAAAATGCATAAATATCGCAATTTTTCTTGAAGGTTTATTATTTATTTTCCCAGTCAGAGAGTTGTTGTCCAGTGGGGTTTTATTTCATCTTCAAATATTACCGTAAATCTATCTCGAGATATGAAGTCTCTCAGAACATGAGATTCAGAATATGAGCTGGTGGCTGGTTAACTAAGAATCACCACAAAATTAACATTGTACTGATTCAGAGTCGATAAATCAATGTATCAAATCATATGGAGCAGATTCAAGCCTTCATGTAGAGATAATTTATTGACAAATTACACATTCAATATTGTGTAAAATGCAAGTTTTGCATTATGGAAATTAGAGAGAAAAAGCTCAGCATGCATTCAATAACTTCAAATGTTTTTATGCGAGTAGGTGTGAATCAATTTGTATCCAGCAGGTTAAAATGGCCTGAAAGTCCCACGCTTTGAATGTGCTTCTGTGGTTTCCTGTCGTAAGTCTTTCACATAGCAGAGGCCAAAACAACAACTCAGCCAGACTAATAAAGACACAACTCTATTGACTATAAACCAAGGGGCTATAAATCCTATAAACACTTAATAGACTCCGTTATAGATCCCAAACCCCGTCTGTAGCGTACGCTCATGCCAAATGACAAGACAATACTTTGTACAGGTGAATATCATAAACTCAAAAAGGCAAATCTTTCAGGAATCAGTAGTTAATTTAGGAGTGAATTCCGTTTTGCACAGTGATAAAAAATATATGAAATAAAAATAATAAATACATTTTATTACTTAATAACTAGCTGCAAACTAATTTGACCAAGTTCTAAATATGCTAAAACACCACTGCAAGGTCAATATTAAGAGTTAAAAATGTAATTGCCATATTTAATTATGATCGTATTGTAATCATGTGCTATGCACTACACTGTTATGTATTTATTTATTGTGAAATTACTTTAATACTAATTATTTTATTTTATGCATGCAGTACTTTATTTATGTAGTACTGCATACTGTATTGATATGTTTAGAGCCATTTAATGTCATGCATTTTCACACTTATTTTATTTTTAATGAGTCATGCATGCGGTTATTCGTAAAAAATTCGTAATTCTTTGTGGGCTACTTATGCAAAATAAATCATCGGCAATCACACGGCAACATACTTGCTATTTTATTTAATTCACACACATATATATATATATATATATATATATATATATATATATATATATATATATATATATATATATATATATATATATATTATTTTTTTTTGTTACAAACTTATTTGTTTTATTTTAGTATTTTATTTGATTTTATATTTCATGCACTTTTTTTTTACATAAACTGTTTTATTTTATTTTATATATCATATACCTAAATACAAATTTATTTATTTATTTAATTATTTTTTCATTGCAATTTAATTGTATGCACGTTTATACTATTTTACACACACAAAGACACACACACATTCTTGTATTCACAACAATTTAATATCATGGATTTTTATACTATTTAATGAAAGTTTTATCTTATTATAATTTAATGTTTCATTCATAAGTACTTATTTAAATGTGCATTGATTAAATTGCATGTAAGTGCATGTATATTCTGTTATTAAGTTTTTTATTTTTTTGTAAAAATTTAATTAGTGTGTACTTTAATGCTATTTCATATTTAATTTTATTGTTATTTTATTTGTCATGTGCGCATACATAATGTTTGTTTGTTCAGTTTTATTCACTATTTTATATTTTACTCTATCCAAAAATACTTTGAAGAGCTGAACCGCAAACAAATGCCTACAAATTCTTATTATAATATATATATATATACACACAGACAAACACGTTTTTTTTTTGTTTATTAATCTTTTGTGATCTTTTCTTTTCTATGTTGAATTCCTCCATGTGTGTTTAGTTTTCTACTTGAGTCCAGGATGAATTCTCGTTGAACAAACACAGTGTCTGGAAATAACATTGAAATAACACGAGTCTAAATCGAATGCATCCTGAGACTTGTTTGGTGACAGACTGTTTAGGGTTTGAATCAGGTGCCTTGAAAAACCATTACGCTCAATAATTACCTTCCCTGTGCCGTTCAGCTTCTACTCACTGACGTGCAAAATTATGACAGTGATGTATTACTGTATTTTCTGCACATTAGCGCATGTCGCTTTTCCCTGAACTGTTATCACGCTAAAAGAAACAGGTGGATGACCTGAGAATCAGTTTCATTCGTGTCAAAACCGGTACAGCGTTCAGAATTACAAGACGATCAGCTGATGACGTCTGCGTGCTGGATTTTCACCTATGACTGTATTGTTGTGACAAACACTGTATTGTTTCTCCCTTTGCAGCGCGGTATCAGACAGGCCTTGTCACCTCTAGCGATAGCAGGGCCACTAACAGTAGCATTGCATTGCATAATGAGACAGAGGGAAACTGAACACAAAATATCACTCATGATATTCTTATATTACCTTTGCTGATCCTCTAACAAGCTTACTGGACATGTTTGACCCTCTGGACTCTTTCAGTGCTATATCAGAATATAAAATCACTGTACTTTGAACTCGAGCTTTTGCAAGCCGTTATTATAGCAGTATTTGGGTAGTTTCACAGACACGGTGTATTTAAGTAGCTTATGTAAAGAAACGATAGCATCATAATTCTTTATGTGGGCTGCTTGTGCAAAAAATCACCTGGCACTGCAACATATTTGCAACTCTACACATCTGGCAGCCAGTTCTTGAATAAGTATCTATTTATTGATTGATTTTTATTTTTTCCAACCATTTTATGTCACATAAACGTACTTATTTGTTTTGAAAGTCATGCACTTATTAGTTTATTTCGTTACATAAGCTTTTTTATTTTATTTTACTTTTCCCTCTCAATAAGGAAGTGGAATTGTGTAAAAAAAAAATTGTGTGTGTGTTGACTATTAATACATTTTGTGTCATTTTGTGTACATAATTGACACAAACTGTATAACTATAACACATGGTGTGTTGAAAATGAACAGGAATAACACAATGGTTGAGTTAAAAGTAAGACAAAATGTGCTGTACTTAACTAGACACAGAGGTGTGTTAAGAGACAACACATGTTGTGTTGTTTTCAACACATCCTTTTTGCATAGACTTTCCATAACAGTGAGTCCTTTTGCAATGGGTTGTATCTAGTCTGTGCCTTTGTGCTGTCTGATAGGAATGCTAATAAAATAGTATAAGTCAATTCAACAACAAAATGCTGTTGTTTATCTGACTTGAACACAACAAACCCCGAAATCCACAGAAACACATGCAGGAAAAGTGTCCAGCTCCAAGCTACATATGTGGAAAACGTTTTCTCAGTTACATCATTTCTAGTCTCTGATCTTTGCGTTTCCAGCTTAAACCACCAGATGAGAAGCTAAGGTTGTTCCTTGAACCTAAAGTAGGATTCCATTCAATCAGCTTGTACTGTCATATTGTTCAGCTGTAAGTTAACAGCCGTAATCCATCTCGAAGGGGTTTCGAGACAAAAGTGATAGATATTATCATCCTAAAACTCCCCTTAGGCTTAATCTGATAAATAGCACATTCATAACACGCCATCGATCGACTGTTTACACTGGCAGGAGCGTGGAATCGATGCGCGAGAGCTTCGCGGTTCGCGCTAATGTCCTTGTGAAGTGACAGGATGGCGGCGCGGCGCTTTCCTCCGCGTTTGTCCAAGCTCTCAGAGGTCGGACCTAGAAGCTGTCGAGAACCATAATGTGCTTATTTTAGCAATTTATCATCGCTGATAAAAATGCTGTGCGTGTCTAAGATGGTACATTATAATCAGATGAGTATTGACTGAATTAATTCAGGGACAAACAGCTCCTGGACGGTTTTTCCCACAATGCCCGAGTGATAATTGGATTTAGAGCTTGAAGTATTTCTAATTATGTTTGTTTGGTTTGAATTAAGGCTAATGCTTCTGTTTTATTGCCGAATGTAAATGTATAAACGGCGGGTCGGTGCGCATTTATTTGGTCGGTTTATTGATAGACATCTTTCTTAATGGTGTTGTAAAACGTCTTTAGAATAATTGCTACATTATGAAGGCATAACCTGTAAGTATATTAGTGACCCTAATTAATTTGTCACCTCCAAGCTGCTTTTAGCAAAACCTTTCACCGTTAAGTGAACGTGTCGGCTTATTTTTGTTCAAATCACATTAGTATGTCTCCAAGATCAAATGCTTTCTCATTCTTGCTGGAATAATGAGGCCTGGGCCTGTCTTTGCTTTTTAAATAACAATAGATGGATGGATGGATGGATAGATAGATAGATGGATAGACGGAGGGATAGGTGTACTCTAGATGATTATGTAAGACTATTTAATCATATTAAATCTTATATTTTAAATATATAAGACTTGAATATGTATAAATATTCAATATATGATGAATATTTAAATGCAGTTTGTAATAATGAAGAGTAGTAATATATTATGCGTAGCGTGAAATAATTAGACGTAAAATAGCAGTTGTACATTGTAATTAAAATACTTATAACATTCATAACACATTAATTCCATATATAGAATAATGTTTAATAAATTATCCACCCAAAATGCAAGAGACAGTCCTACAGTTGTTTTCTGATTCTGCTTTGTTCATGATTCAAACATTTCTACTCATAATGCACATCATGCAATGTAAGATTTGAAATATGATGTATCTAAAATGTGTGATTCATAAAATATAATATATATATATATATATATATATATATATATATATATATATATATATATATATACTGTTATATATACTTTTTATTTTTATAGGTAATTTATAAAAAAAATTTATTGTTAGGATACAATTTAACAGTTTTTAAATAGTGTCTTCTTTGTTTTATGTTAGGATACAATATTTTAAGTAATAGCATGTGGCTCATTTTTTTTGCCTGCTCTTTGACCTTCACATTTTCTCCTGATGAAACCGTCTCATTGCTCCGGTTGCTTCCTTTTTCATTTGATGTGGAAGGCAGCAGATTCTCTAGGTTTAGGAAGTGAGTTTGAGTTTTGAGTTTGCATATTGAGGCTCAGATTACCATATGTGCTTTTTCTCCTTGAATAATAATGACTGTATTAATATCTATGTGCAGTTTAATCAAGTTTGCTGTCTGCTGTTGACAGATATTTATACGCCGTCTGTTTGCATGTCTGTCCCTCTGTCTGTTTGTCTGTTTCAAAAGGAATAGTCGCTATAGCAACATTTAAAGTTCATCAGACTGAAAGTGTTCCTACTCTACTGAAATATTCAAATGTATCAGCTTCACTCTGCACTCCCATTGGTTGTCTCCACACTGCTAATTTGCATTCCGTTGTACTTGTGTAGTCTGGTATAGCTTGCAATCAGCACTTTATTTAGCTTTTTTAAATTTTTTAATTTGTAAACTGTTTACTGTATTTATGTAAACAAACTGTGTCATAAAAACATCAACATTTTGATGTGGACCATTGGCACTAGATCTACAGTTTCAATGGTCCACTTGAGAGATAGGTGGCAGTAATGCACTTAAAAATTCTGTGATCCGCCATAAAGCAAGAAGAAGAAGACCTGCTCCTTGAAAACGCACACAGGAGGATGCGCTCAGGAGAGATCTAACAGTTCGACATTGTGTGAATCAGAGGTAAAAAAAATATATAAATACTGTTCAGTTTCTTGCACAGAATGATTGTTTTGTGTTTTTACACAGTGTATCATCACAAGCTGCAGGGTTTAAAAATGCGTGCATGCTAGAAATAGAATCGACGCCTATTTTTCACGCGACACGCAAGCGTGTTGGAAGCGTTTCCAGGCAAAATAGAATAGGAAAATATGTTTATATGTCATTTTGTACACAAATACACATGAAGTCATGACATTTTGATGTTTGAAAGTCTATAGGTTGACATAAATTCAGATATAAATGTAATTTAAAAAATAAATAAATAATTATCGATTTTCAAATATTGCAACTGTCAAACATATCCTATTTTGCCATCGATAGAAGTTTGTCACTGGCCTTATTCCCATCCACTTACATTATAAGACTGATAGACTGCAACACAAACTGCAAAATCTTGGTTTGTGTTCTACTGAAGAAACAAAGTCACCTACATCTTGGATGGTCTGGGGGTAAGCAGGTAAACATCAAATTTTCATTATTGGATGAACTATCCCTTTAAGACTTGTCCACGCCCTCCTAAAATGGCTCATTATAATAAGCCCTGACATGTCTACATCACAGTGTGGGAAGATTTGCATAACATGGCCAAAATTTTCATGCAAAGAAATAAGGCGTAAATTTGATTCTCTGAATTTATTAAACTTTGACGTGAATTTAAATTATATTAATTTACAGAAGTATATGAGGTCACACTAGTTTGTGTTAGAAGATGCTGCAAGCAGCAGCGCAGCACAAATCCATGGACGAATGTTCCAAAGTAAAGTAAACTTCAACAATTTCCCTCTGCTCAGGGATTAGGGCACAAACAATTTCCCTCTGGATAGCTGGCCAATCAGCGCAAACCTTGCTTTTCAGACCAATGAGCTTTGTAAAAAATCCACGCGTTTCAGAAGGCAGGAAATAGAGGAGAAACAGTAATGTTCAGTATGTGGAAAACAATGTGTTTTTTTACATTAAACTGCATAAACACATTGCATTACACCAAATACACAAAATAATGTAATTTTGGCAACGTCTTATGACCCCTTTAAACATTGCATTTATAATAATATGGAATACTTTTGGTGCATGGATAAACATCACTGGAGAACTGTTTCTATGTTATTCCTGGCCAATATTTCCCAGTTCTTATCCAGTGTCTAGTTAGGATGATTAACTGAACACAAAGTTTGGCATGAATGTTTGCATATTTGTGTTGCTCACTGTAAGCGTTAATGAAGACGAACGACCGAGAGTGTTTCCAAGCCGACTGGTGGCAGCAAACTAAACTGGAGTTATGTGTCAGAGTTATGTGTGTGTTATGCTTCAGAACCAGAGTTGCTGCTGAAAGCCTCCTGTTTACTTATTTATTAATTCTTTTATTCTGAGCGTCCATCAAAAACAGACAGCTGTATTTCTGCTTTCGTCAGCAGAATCAGACGCTGTCCGTGGTGCTGAAAGAACCTTCCCAACTATAACGTGCCTGATATCCACATGTCAGCCATGTGTTTACTAGACATATTCGCTGCTGCTTGTTTATCATCTGGGTTTGCGCCCAGCTCTGGTTTTTCTGCTTTCTGATGGTGATAGTTTTGACATTGCCTCAGGCTGTTTATCTCACACATCATTTGCATCCCAGCTAAATTAAATGGGAACAAATGATCTTGTCAGCTCGTCCCATTTCAAATTTTGCAGCAAGTGGTTCATTTTATACTCAGGGCAGAGTCTATGCTAGTAGCATTCAGAAAATTTAAAACAGTACATTGACGGCACAATTCTGAATTCAAATCCTGCCATCGTAAGCGCATCAAAGTAGGTTCTAATGACTTTGCTTGTAAGTGCTGACTGGACTCTTCTCTAATTGTGTCTGGCGAGGCTCCTTCAATTGAAGTGAATGGGGACAGATTTAAATGCAAAAATTTGAAGCTTTTAATTTCATAAAAGCATTTAGAATAATTATTCTGTATAATGTCAGCTGTAAAGCTTTTTTTTTTTTTTTACTCTAAAACCATGTTAATGCTAATATCGTTCATGCCTTCAGGCTATACTAATGAAACATATTATTTTAACATTTACAAATATATGTATAGTGACCTGTAAATTTATGATAACATGATAATGTTATTGTCACATAACGATGGAGATGTAAAATAGAAAACACAGTCCTTTATTAAATTGAACACAATCAACATATAAAACTAGGTCACAGTGAGCACATGGGGAGCAAAAACACACACAGACAGACCAGGGGCGTGACATGTTACCCCCCTCCTGGTAGGCGCATCCTCGCGCCATAGGAACAACATGTGGAGGGATGAGTGGGAACTTGGGAAGAGGCACAGGAGGAGGAAGGACACCCAGGAGGGGGGCGGCACACAAAGTCCAGGGAGGTGATGATGGAGGGAGGAGCCGAGGAGGAAATGAGAGGAGCCAGCGTGGATCAGATGGAGGGAGGAGCCAGGGAGGAAACAAGAAGAACTTGGAGCAGAAAGAGCCAAGCAGGACCCATGCCACAGCCATAATGGTGAGCCACGGTGGGGCCGACGGAGGGAGGAGCCATGGAGAAGGACGGGATCTAGATGGCCGTGGTGGTGCAGAAGAGATGGAGGACTGAGGAGGAGCTCAAGTGGACCATTGACACTCCTAACTGAGATTGTAGATAATGGCGGTAATGCATTTATAAGACTGCGATCTGCCATAAAGCAAGAAGAAGTAGAAGACGAGGCGTGAGGCACGTGCCTGCTGCTGAGAATGCACATAGGAGGACGCGCTCAGGAGAGTTCTAATAGTTCGGACATTGTATGAATCAGAGTAAAAAAAAAATGATATAAATACTGTTCAGTTTCTTGCACAGACTGATCGGTTTGTGTCTTTACACATTAACGTATTGTCACGAGCCTCAGGCTTTAATTTGTTTTTTGTTTTTTTTTGTATGTTAAGCCGTGATTCCCATCCACTTACATTATAAGACTGATAGACTGCAACGGTTTGAGTTCAAAACCTTGGTTTATTTTCTACTTAAGAAAAAGTGACCTAAACTTGCATACTCTGGGGGTAAGCAGATAAACATCAAATTTGAATTTTTGGGTGAACTATTCCTTTAACAAACAATTTAATTTGATCACTGGGCCTTGCTTTGCTTACTCCATATTAGTGAAAGTGAAGTGAAAGTGAAGTGACATTCAGCCAAGTATGGTGAACCATACTCAGAATTTGTGCTCTGCATTTAACCTATCCGAAATGCACACACACAGAGCAGTGAACACACACACACACACACACACACACTGTGAGCACACACCCGGAGCAGTGGGCAGCCATTTATGCTGCGGCGCCCAGGGAGCAGTTGGGGGTTCGATGCCTTGCTCAAGGGCACCTAAGTCGTGGTATTGAGGGTGGAGAGAGAACTGTACATGCACTCCCCCCACCCACAATTCCTGCCGGCCCGGGACTCGAACTCACAACCTTTCGATTGGGAGTCCGACTCTCTAACCATTAGGCCACGACTTCCCCTAATTATTACTATTATGGAAAAGTATATTGCTGACTGACTGCAGTCCCAGACTTGTGCGTCTTTCTTCCAAAATCCACCCATACACACTGAATACCCTCTCTGAAGGTGCACTAGATGAAGGACCAGGAACAGTCTTGTATGGTCCTTGAGGGATCTTTCCCTCTGTTCCAGCAGGAGAAGGAGGTATACCGGGCGGGCGAGGGGATCCATGGGGAAACACACAATGGAAACAAAAAACTCAGAATAAACACACACACACACACACACAAAAGAGGGTGAAACACTCAGAATTTACTGTACTAGGTCAGGTCTTCTATCACATGACACTGCTGGAAGATACGATGGAGACATCGTACACAGTCCTTTATTAAATCCAAAAACGGGTAAATCCACACCAGGAAGGGAAAATTACACACATTCACAATATGTAGACCCAACAAACAAAGACTGAACAGACTGGGGCTTAAATACACAGGATAACAATGGCCTAATGACAAGAGACATTAATTCATTCCGAAGGGCCTTATGAAGTGGCCAGTTTTGAGCACTTTGGTTTGGAATGACCCTTCAATATGGCAGCCATGATTGTTAACACTCCGAAGTGCCCTTCAGAAGGTGATATATTCCATTTGGAATGCACCATAGGTCACAGGGAGCACATGGGGAGCAAAAACACACACAGACAGTCCAGGGGCGTGACGTGTATATAGTACTTATTTAATATTCTAATTTATAGTACTAATTATAGTACTATTTGTGTATAATAATAATAATAATTATTATTATTATTGTTGTTGTTGTTGTTGTTGAACTGTTTTCATATTAAATTTACTGAAATATAAATCACAAATTATGCAAACCTTAAATTTAACTTAAAAACTAACTAACCAAATAAATAAATAAATAAAAACCTACATACATAAATAAAAAATATATGCACTATAATTATATACCATGGCTAGCAATACTACTACTACTAATGTTATTATATATTATTATATTGTGCTATTGTGTAAATTATTCTTATTCTTATTATTCAACTATATTATGCATTATACTATTTACTTATTAATGTTGTGTGTGTGCTTTTAAAAATGTGCATTAATAAATTATTTGTGTATTATTTCTATTAAAATATATAAAAATAAGTAAAATTATCTATCTGTCTGTCTGTCTGTCTTTTTGAAACTACAAATACTAATTAAAAAGATTGATAAAAAAAATCTACGTGAAGTATCATGTACAGTAAATACACAGCATATGAATATTTTGATCTCAAATATGAATCTGTGAATATGAATACATTAATATTAAAGTACTTATTTTGAACCAAGAATATCTCTTTAAAGAATGCTAATCCCCCACAATGCAATATTACCGGAGCGTATTTCTTTGTAGTCGGGGTCGCACACACGATTCTCTGCATGTTTTTGTGATATTGTTGCACAGAGTGGGTTCAAAGTTACCAGGCCGTGTGAAGGACACTCCTCCTCTCACAAACCAATTTCACCTCTGCTTTTCCACCACACTCGTCCTCTTTAACTGGGGTTCGCAACCTGTGTATATACAGATGACTGGAACTGGCACACAAGTTTCACAGAGTGCTTCTCGAGAAAATAATTGGCTCCCAAAATACACAATGCAACAAAAGTATGTTCACTTAAGAGCCCTAAGTGCACCTGACCCAATGTGGGATGTCCAAGTGCGCCATTGGGCTATTTATGCAACCCACTTGCAGGTGCGTCCCAAGTCTGTGTCCGATAGGCTGACTCTTGAGCTAATAGATGGACATAAACTCTAGTTCCAGTGCCATTAAGACCCTTTTAGAGGTTTTAAATTATGCAATTAGGGTAGCAATTCGTTATCCGATTCCGACGTCGTAGGATCATATGTTATCCAGTGACACACGATGAATATGAAGCGAGTCGTCTGGTGTTTGATCAACCGATTTTGTCCATCGCCAAAGGCCTCAAAAAGACAAAACGACCCTATTGTCCTTAAATTTTAATTAGGTGTAATAAAAGTACGGGGGATAATGGATCCGTGTGTTCCCAAGAACACTCGAGAGTGCTGTAATGGGTCTTACGCAATGACTCTCAGTCCATTCACAGCCCTTAACGTGTGCATTAGCGAGCTGAATGCCACCCAGCGGGGCCATATCATCACTGACCTGCTGATCCCGTGGACGGTTAAGTGACTGCGGCCCCGGCGATGTTTGAAAAGGCTTCTAATCCAGTCGTTCATAATGGTTGTGGATATTATGATCACAGGAATTATGTCCGGTAAGGGTACGGCGGTTTCCCAGGGGAAGCAGATGAGGTTCACTTCTTGGCTGTGTAAATAAGGACAGGCTTTTATTGATGTCTCTAAAGATTGGAATGGGTTTTGCAGATGGAGTAGCTGCTTAAGTGTCTTGAGCAATTCATAAAACTCCATTTGAATGGATGATCGGTTTTCAGGTCTTTTTGGTGTGTGGTTGTGCATTTTGAACCTGAGAGAGTCTGATAAAAAATTAGCTGTGAAAATGTTTTTGGGTGCTGGAGTAATTATCCAGAGAAAACAGGAAGATGTACTGTACTGATTTTATTTTTTTTTAAAGGAAAGATTGCCATTTTTACAAAATTATTAATGTTAATATTACTAAATATATTGTACATTTACGTTTAATAATAATGATAATAATTCATTACATTTATATAGCGCTTTTCTAGGCACTCAAAGCGCTTACATTGTCAGGGGGTATCTCCTCATCCACCACCAGTGTGCAGCATCCACCTGGATGATGCGACGGCAGCCATAGTGCGCCAGAACGCCCACCACACACCAGCTTACTGGTGGAGAGGAGACAGAGTGATGAAGCCAATCAGAAGATATGGGGATTGTTAGGAGGCCATGATGGTCAGAGGCCAATGGGCGAATTTAGCCAGGATACCGAGGTCACACCTCTACTCTTTTCGAAAGACTTCCTGGGATTTTTAATGACCACAGAGAGTCAGGACCTCGGTTTAACATCTCATCCGAGGGACGGTGCTTGTTGACAGTATAGTGTCCCCATCACTACACTGGGGCGATAGGACCCACACAGACCACAGGGTGAGCACCCCCTACTGGCCTTACTAGCACCTCTTAAATAATTTCTAATTCTAAATAAGTGTATTACATTATTTTAATAATAATTCTGCTAAAATATTTTATGAATTATGCACATTATATGTAGGCCTATAGAAACATGAAACTAAAATTGAAAGAAATATTAAAGTTTGTAGAAAATGAATTAGCATTTTTGTTAAATATGAGTAATAATATGTGATATAATAATATAATGTAAAGAAACATGAACACTATTATATCATTAATTTCATTATTATTAGTATTATTAATAATAATGATGATGAAGATGATGATGTTATTATTAAAATATATTTTAATCATGACAACTCTCTGAAGATGAGAAAAAAAAAAACTCTCATCCAGCATGGTGATGGATATGTCAATGTTAATGTATTTGGCGGAATAGATCTGCTACGCTTGCTGAATTGCTGCTACTGTTGGTTATTGCTGTAGTTGTAGATAATTGCTGCTGCTGCAAGCAAGTACAGGAACTTGCTACTGCCAATGCATATGGCGATGCGGTGCCATGAGTATTTAAGACATACTGCTGCGGCACTAATTGTCACGAAACAGAGAGAGAGAGAACCCAGGAGGCGAATGGCAGGTTAATCTTCTTTTAATAGAAATAAAGCGAAGCCGCAATGGCCGATAAACAAAGGCAGATCTCAAGAATAATTCCTGGTCGAGACAATGAAGCCTAAGTGGCTGCTCCGGGGAGCTTGTGTGCAGCGAGACCAAGGAAACTGGTGAGGCGTTGGATCCTTCGTTACTCCTCACGGCAGAAAACTGGGCGGAGAACAAAACAGGTAACAAACAGTCAACAATAGATTCTCCAATCGACTAAACTAAACTGGACAGGACAGAACAAGACTAATGGTCTGTAGATAAAGCACAAAAACGTCAGAAACATCCGAGGTGGTTAGTAATAATCCAACAGGGAATAAAAAAAGAGACAGAACTAGAAATGGAGAGCCTAATGATAGGAGATAGAGAGCAGGTGAGAGGGTGAGAACGAGGAACAGCTGAAGATGATGAGAGTAGAGATAAGTGAGCACAAAGAAAAAGGAAAGAACCAGCAGATGGAGACAGAGATAGAAAAGAGAAAGAACCGGGATCATGACACTAATAGCATAACCCGTAGCAGATCTATACAGGTGGAGCTGGGGAAGGTGGAGGGTTTCAGAGAAACTCTGAAAAGCGCACTGCAGGAATCTCTAGTGAATGCTAGCTAGCCATGTAAATGCAAGGCAGTAAACTAATTGGCTGCATATGCAGCATGAACCAATAAGCTTGTGCCAAGTCATTTAACTCCCTGAATATCATCGGTTACGTTAACAACCTATCAGCCTGCGCGATCTAGAGTTTCATGACTAAACTGTACATTTTCCATTATTGTTGTAGTTGTTGTTCTAAAATATTTTTATTTCCCTCCTATTTATATTTCTGTGAAACAGGAAACCATGGCTGGATATTTTCATGTTCAGAATTACGCTGGAGCTCAAAATTGTGAATATGAATAGGAATATATTTCATATATATTTTACTCATAAAAATTTCTAGGGGTACCAGTAATTGTGTGCAACATGTATATGTAAAAAAAATATATATATATCATATTGATATTTCCCCCAATTTTAAAAATCTTATTATCCAATGAAAGTTTAAATTGTTTTATATTATTATTATTATTTAATAAAATATTAAAAAGATTAACACACACAGTATAGTTATTATTAATATAATACAATTATATTGATCTTTAGTATCATGTTTCTTCAAAATATGGTTAAATATGATAATTATATGCATGGTAAAATTCTGGTTTGTGTTCCAGTAACCTGGAGTATCATGCCTTAAGAATATTATTCTTTTGTTTTTTACACAGATATCAATTTAAGTATTTAAATTAAGCATTCTACATTGGCCTGCAACTTCTAAGTCTGTTAAAAACTGATGACACAGTGTGTGAATACAACAAAACGTCCTGCTTATAATTGATTTGCATTTTCAGCATGAATCTCCGCCGGAGCAGATGGCCGTTCGCTATAGAATACGAGCGTTCAAACCACATTCACCATTGCTGACATTATCTGGACCCTTATGAATCCTTCCCGCCAAACGCCCCTCATCTCGGTCCGAGCGTCACGCGAAGCCAAATGCCACAAAGCTCGCAGGTGGCGACGAACACCCATTCCGGCATGTTGGCGGAGGATCTGATCAAAACAGCTTTGTATGAGCGTGAAGTTGAACAGAGGGCACCATGTGTTCACGGTTTTATCAACTCAAGTGGAAAAATGCTGCATGTTTGTCTACCTCACAGCGAAAAATGGGGAAATAACTTTCAGGACTGCCATATTTTGTTCGAGCAGAACGCCATAATACGGAGGCAGATGGGCGACACCGCTGTGAGAGATCATTGGTGTTCTGTAGATGTTTTTTGATTTCTGTGGCTCGTTTAGCATTTACGGCGTTTCTGCCGGGAATGGGGCGGATTCCATCATGTGCAATGACCCAAAAACTGCTCACTTTTTGTGCAATACAGCTGGTGAAAGCGATCGGCGCAGTCGTGAAGTAATGTTCCCTGTGGTGTCGCATTTACACACACACTCAAATCATGATTAAATCTTAGAACCGTGACTGGGTTACAGCTTTAAATGGGATGCAAATGCGATGGATGCAAAAAATAGACGTTTAGGCTCATGCATACATGGAAATGCATGTTTGGGAGTCACTTTTGGGAATCGGTTTGGTATATTTTAGAAGTAGCCTAATTGGCAAATGTAACTGCTAAGATTATGTTGCAATTCAAGAAGAGCGGGCAATCGAGAAAAATTTATTAATTTTTTAAGTTTTCCAAATGAATTTAACTAAACCCGTTAACCCTAATTTTAAAGAAACATTTTAACTTGGTTTTGAGTTGTTATAATTATATTATATTATATTATACTTATATTATAAGTGGTTTTTAAAACATGCATCATGAAAATACCATGGTATTCTTTGTAGTGTAAATGATATTGCATAAAATATAGTTAGCATTCAGTAACATATCATATTCAGTATATCATATTCCAAATTTCCAAATAATATATATTATTTTAAATAACCTTTGTTTTATGGACACACACACACACACACACACGGGTGTCGCTGTTGGACAGTGTTTTCTCTACTTCCTGTTGGCCTTCTGTAGCAAATTGTAGCTCCGTGTAGCTGTTTTTATTTTATTTTTTTCTCTAGAATCTTTATCTTACTATCACTCTCTGTTTTTTAAAGTGGTAAAATATAACTTAATTCACACCATATTTCTGATATTATCGTTCAATCTTATCAGATTAACTTTGATCGTTCACTTTTATTTTATATCCGTGAGTGCAGTACACCTGCAAAGCGTTAGCACTCGTTAGCTTGTCATTAGCGTTTTCATTCGAACCTATCGCTGTTTTCTTTTCTCCTCTCCCTCGTTCCAGTTTTTCACAAGTTCATCAAACAACCGCAGCAAGAATATTTCATCAAGCACGGTGAGTAATGGCTTCTCCCGTCATTGTTACTTGCACCTCTTGCCACATGTACAGTTTATCTATCTCTGTCGCTGATGAGGGATTCACATGTGATAAATGCAGGGAAATAGTTAGGCTGACAGAGAAGATTTCAGAATTAGAGACACGCATCCAAACTTTAATTGAGGACAGTAAGAATGTTAGGGCTCTAGATACGGCTTTGGATGCGTCTAGCTCAGGGATTCCTGTACATTGTTCGGTTCCGGAAACAGAGCCCCAGCAGCAGGGCAACTGGGTGACAGTGAGGCAGCATAGTCGTGGGTCAAAACATCGCTCTTCTGTTCCGATCAAAACATTCAACAGGTTCTCCCCATTCAGTGATGCACCCACTGAGAAACCTGATGAAAGTGCTCTAGTTATTGGTGATTCTATTGTACGGAACGTGAATATAGAGACACCAGCCACCATAGTCAAATGTTGCTGTCTAATGCTAAACGTAAATACAGTAAGATTGTTATTCATGCCGGCGCTAATGATGTTTGACTTCGCCAGTCGGAGATCACTAAAAATAATATTAAAGAGGTGTGTGAACTTGCAAGCACGATGTCAGACACTGTAATATGCTCTGGTCCCCTCCCTGCTTACCGTGGTGATGAGATGCATAGCAGATTGACATCACTCAATGGCTGGATGTCTAAGTGGTGCCCACAGAATAACATAGGTTTCATAGACAATTGGACGAGCTTTTGGGGCAGACCTGACCTGTTTAAAAGAGATGGTCTTCATCCCTCCTGGGGTGGCGCCACTCTTCTCTCTAGAAATATGGCAAATAGTCTTAGTGTTAATACTTGACTAACTGGGGCCCAGGTCAGGAAGCAGACAGACTGGCTAAACCGACCGTCTGCTAGCTGCCTCCCGTCACAGAGGTCAGTTAATTCTCAGCACATAGAGACTCTTTCACCTAGATATCACACTATAGAGACTGTGTCTGTTCCCCGGACTAGAAAATACAAAAAACGTCCAAACCAAGTTAAGATTAACAATTTAATTGAGGTTCAACAAATAAAAAACAGAAGCAATATGGATAAACAAATGATAAAGCTTGGCTTATTGAATATCAGATCCCTTTCTACGAAAACACTTTTTGTAAATAATATGATCACTGATCATAATATAGATGTACTCTGTTTGACAGAAACCTGGCTAAAACCTGATGATTACATTATTTTAAATGAGTCCACCCCCCAAGATTACTGTTATAAACATGAGCCACGTCTAAAAGGCAAAGGTGGAGGTGTTGCTTCAATTTATAACAACGTTTTCAGGATTTCTCAGAGGGCAGGCTACAAGTATAACTCGTTTGAAGTAATGGTGCTTCATATAACATTATCCAGAGAAACAAATGTTAATGATAAATCCCCTGTTATGTTTGTACTGGCTACTGTATACAGGCCACCAGGGCACCATACAGACTTTATTAAAGAGTTTTTTTATTAAAGGTGATTTTAATATCCATGTTGATAATGAAAACGATGCATTGGGATCAGCATTTATAGACATTCTGAACTCTATTGGTGTTAGACAACACGTTTCAGGACCTACTCATTGTCGAAATCATACTCTAGATTTAATACTGTCACATGGAATTGATGTTGATGGTGTTGAAATTATTCAGCCAAGTGATGATATCTCAGATCATTATTTAGTTCTTTGCAAAATTTATATAGCCAAAATTGTAAATTCTAAGTATGGAAGAACCATCACTTCTAACACAAAAGACTGCTTTTTAAGTTATCTTCCTGATGTATCCAAATTCCTTAGCATATCCAAAACTTCAGAACAATTTGATGATGTAACAGAAACTATGGACTCTCTCTTTTCTAGCACTTTAAATAAAGTTGCTCCTTTACGCTTAAGAAAGGTTAAGGAAAACAGTTTGACACCATGGTATAATGAGCATACTCGCACCCTAAAGAGAGCAGCCCGAAAAATGGAACGCAGCTGGAGGAAAACAAAACTAGAGGTATTTCGTATTGCTTGGCGGGAAAGTAACATATCCTACATAAAAGCATTAAAAACTGCTAGATCCGATTACTTTTCTTCTCTTTTAGAAGAAAACAAACATAACCCCAGGTATTTATTCAATACAGTGGCTAAATTAACGAAAAATAAAGCCTCAACAAGTGTTGACATTTCCCAACACCACAGCAGTAATGACTTTATGAACTACTTTACTTCTAAAATCGATACTATTAGAGATAAAATTGCAACCATTCAGCCGTCAGCTACAGTATCACATCAGACAGTGCACTATAGACCCCCTGAGGAACAGTTCCACTCATTCTCTACCATAGGAGAGGAAGAATTGTATAAACTTGTTAAATCATCTAAACCAACAACATGTATGTTAGACCCTATACCATCTAAGCTCCTAAAAGAGGTGCTTCCAGAAGTCATAGATCCTCTTCTGACTATTATTAATTCCTCATTGTCATTAGGATATGTCCCCAAAACCTTCAAACTGGCTGTTATTAAGCCTCTCATCAAAAAACCACAACTTGACCCCAAAGAACTAGTTAATTATAGACCAATCTCGAATCTCCCTTTTCTGTCCAAGATACTAGAAAAGGTGGTATCCACACAATTATATTCCTTCTTAGAGAAAAATGGTATATGTGAGGATTTCCAGTCAGGATTTAGACCGTATCATAGTACTGAGACTGCTCTCCTTACAAATGATCTGCTCTTATCATCTGATCGTGGGTGTATCTCTCTATTAGTTTTATTGGATCTTAGTGCTGCATTTGACACAATTGACCACAACATTCTTTTGCATAGAATTGAACACTTTGTTGGCATCAGTGGAAGTGCATTAGCATGGTTTAAATCGTACTTATATGACCGCCATCAGTTCGTAGCAGTGAATGAAGATGTATCCTATCGATCACAAGTGCACTATGGAGTACCTCAAGGCTCAGTACTAGGGCCACTACTCTTCACGCTTTATATGTTACCCTTGGGAGATATCATCAGGAAACATGGTGTTAGCTTTCACTGTTATGCTGATGATACTCAGCTCTATATTTCTTCGTAGCCCGGTGAAACACACCAATTTGAAAAGCTAATGGATTGCATAGTCGATATAAAAAACTGGATGATGAGTAATTTCTTACTGCTAAATTCTGAAAAAACAGAGGTGTTAATTATAGGACCTAAAAACTCTGCTTGTAATAACCTAGAACACTGTCTAAGACTTGATGGTTGCTCTGTCCATTTTTCGTCATCAGTTAGGAACCTAGGTGTGCTATTTGATCGCAATCTTTCCTTAGAAAGCCACGTATCTAGCATTTGTAAAACTGCATTTTTCCATCTCAAAAATATATCTAAATTACGGCCTATGCTCTCAATGTCAAATGCAGAAATGTTAATCCATGCATTTATGACCTCAAGGTTAGATTATTGTAATGCTTTATTGGGTGGTTGTTCTGCACGCTTAGTAAACAAACTACAGCTAGTCCAAAATGCAGCAGCAAGAGTTCTTACTAGAACCAGGAAGTATGACCATATTAGCCCGGTCCTGTCAACACTGCACTGGCTCCCTATCAAGCATCGCATAGATTTTAAAATATTGCTTATTACTTATAAAGCCCTGAATGGTTTAGCACCTCAGTATTTGAATGAGCTCCTTTTACATTATAATCCTCTACGTCCGCTACGTTCTCAAAACTCAGGCAATTTGATAATACCTAGAATATCAAAATCAACTGTAGGCGGCAGATCCTTTTCCTATTTGGCGCCCAAACTCTGGAATAACCTACCTAACATTGTTCGGGAGGCAGACACACTCTTGCAGTTTAAATCTAGATTAAAGACCCATCTCTTTAACCTGGCATACACATAACATACTAATATGCTTTTATTATCCAAATCCGTTAAAGGATTTTTAGGCTGCATTAATTAGGTAAACCGGAACCGGAAACACTTCCCATAACACCCTATGTACTTGCTACATCATTAGAAGAATGGCATCTACGCTAATATTTGTTTGTTTCTCTCTTGTTCCGAGGTCACCGTGGCCACCAGCTCCAGTCTGTATCCAGATCAGAGGGTCACTGCAGTCACCCGGATCCAGTACGTATCCAGACCAGATGCTGGATCAGCACCTAGAAAGGACCTCTACATCCCTGAAAGACAGTGGAGACCAGGACAACTAGAGCCCCATATACAGATCCCCTGTAAAGACCTTGTCTCAGAGGAGCACCAGGACAAGACCACAGGAAACAGATGATTCTTCTGCACAATCTGACTTTGCTGCAGCCTGGAATTGAACTACTGGTTTCGTCTGGTCAGAGGAGAACTGGCCCCCCAACTGAGCCTGGTTTCTCCCAAGGTTTTTTTCTCCATTCTGTCACCGATGGAGTTTCGGTTCCTTGCCGCTGTCGCCTCTGGCTTGCTTAGTTGGGGACACTTCATCTACAGCGATATCATTGACTTGATTCCAAATAAATGCACAGACACTATTTAACTGAACAGAGATGACATAACTGAATCCTATGATGAACTGCCTTTAACTATCATTTTTGCATTATTGACACTGTTTTCTTAATGAATTCTGTTCAGTTGCTTTGACGCAATGTATTTTGTTTAAAGCGCTATAAAAAATAAAGGTGACTTTGACTTTGACTTTGACACATATATATATATATATATATATATATATATATATATATATATATATAATATTAATCCATAAAAATCATAATATAATAATTACATAAACTATTATTTTAAATATGAAATCCAAATTGTTCATAATCATATAGTAGTATATATATAGTAATTACTATTACTACCATTAAATATGTAAATAAAATATGATACCTTCTATTTATCAACATTTATAACTTGACTAATATAAATATCAATAAAATTAAATATAGTAAGAGTTAACTCTAATATTTATATAATGTAGTTATTATTAATATAATTAAAAATTCATGTAATTATTAATAAACACAATTGTACTTGTATTAATATATTCATATAACAAATATAATAATACGACAGTTTGATGTGCAAAAATATGTGCATCATCCCATAATGAGCAGAATGTGTTTTTGCCGTGTTTGTCTTCAGACGACCAGGCCTGCCTGACAGTGTAGTTTAGAACAGCAGAGGACTATTTCCTCTCGACTGTGTCCAGTTCTTAGGTCTACTCTCTGTGTGCCCTTCCATGGCCCTTTATCGCTGTCTGAATGTGGACACAATCACACTCCTGACAGCTAAATGCCCGTAAAGCAACCAAGGAGCCAGTGAGGAACCAGAGTTGACAGGAAGTGGAGCTCAGTATGAGTAGTCAGCCGGTATGAGTAATGTAGCATGCTGGACTGTCCGCAGAGCGCTCAAGACAAGCTTTGCCAGAAACCTTTCGTCTGATGCTTCAGTTTCCTCTCAACCACATCTTTCTTTGAGCGAGAGGCCAAAACAAGCTGTTTCCGGATGAATGAGGTGGAGGTGGAGGTGTCGGTTAGTGAGGGGCGTCTCTTGCTTTCGCTTACTTCGGAGATGCGACTGACCCTGAGGGACTTACAGCATACTGTAACTGCAGCACATATACATACACACACACACACACACACACACACACACAAACACACTGACAAAGATAAACATGTATGGACTGACTAGGACTAGTTTTCCCTGAGGAGGTGAGGAAAATCTGTGATTCAGAGATTTAGTGTTTTCAGTCCCGTCTGAATTGAACACATCTGTTTGTTTTTCTCATACAACCTTGTTCTTATTATATATATATATATATATATATATATATATATATATATATATATATATATATATATATATATATATATATATATATTATTTGTATTATAACAACAACAATTATTATTATAAATAATAAATTAAATAGTTTTAAACAATTTAATTGAATAATTAGAGAACACTTGAGTTATTTGACACTTGCAAGTATAACTAGAATATTTTAATGACAATATGTTGTGCATTCTACGTGCTCTAAGAACAAATTATAGCTTTGTGATACATTTTATTATACATTTTAGAAATAATTTCTTTTTATTAGTACTAAAATATATATTTTGTCTCTTTATTAAATATTGTCTCTTTTTATCTCTAGATAGATGCAAATGACAGCTTCTGATTGTATATAACATTTTTTATCAATATACTTAATTTTATAAATATATATAAACATTACTTATTTCTAAATATGATTAAATATTTATTATTAAATTTAAATTATTTTATTTAGTTTAATTTTCAATTAAGTAAATATTATTTGAAAATTATATATCTATATATGTGTGTGTGTGTGTGTGTGTGTATTTCAGAACACTCATATTTTTATGTAAATGTAATTTATTTACATGACAATGCTTTAGTTTTTATATAAAAAAAAAACAATGCTACATTCTACACTAATGGGAAATGATAAATTTTTGTTTATGATAGCAAAATGTGCATTGGCATGATGACAGAGGCGTGGACATGCAAATGCATGCTCGTTTTTTTACTCAACAATTAAGTTGATCGTGTATTGATAGATGAAAAGCCATGTTCTATTACACAACTGAGGGAGCAACGTAATTGCACTTTCTCCTCTTCTCTCTCTGTCTTTCTCTCTCTTAATCCTCTCTTATCTGGCCTGTACAATACTGCAGTGAATGTATGAACAGATTAGAAGGGTGAGGATGCGTGAAAAGAGCAAAAAGTGATGTAATGTTATTCCGAACCCATTTCACTTATTTTCTTCCACTGAATAAATAAATGAGTTATTTTTGCAGGAAAAAAAAAAGTTAATTTTTTTATTTAAATTTGACGGTTATCATGATGTATTTTTCTTCTCCTAATGATTGGATTTTATTTAAATTAAAAGTAAAGACTGAACTTGTTCAGTAACTGTAATTAATTGGTAATAAAAAAAAATAATATATAACATCTGCTGTTTAATTTTAGCATGCTGATTTGTGGTTTCTAATGTGTTCTGGGTGGTTTTACCCTCCTATGTAATGGGTTTACTGGTTATAATGGGAATTGTATTGGTTTTAATGAAAACTGTAATGTATGTGTATATATACATGTGACACAATGTATGTGTGTGTGTGTGTGTGTGTGTGTGTGTGTGTAGATGCCCTATTAGCGATTGTTTCTATTGGCCATCATACTCGAATGTCATGTTGCCTTGTCATGTTGATCTTCAACTATAGTTATACGCATTATAAATATCTATATCTGCAGGAGACTTCAGCAGATGACTTTGCTAAATGAATACAATGCAACAAGACGTAGCCATTAGCTAACAATTAAACACTTAACATTTAAAAGGTACTATAGCTTAAAAACCTGGAATATTGAGTTACTAAAAACACAAACAAACACATCTTGACCTGTAAAAGTTTATCCAGTTTCTTCAGGAATTAAAACTTCAGTGGTTTTTATAACTAGAGGCTGCGTAAAATTGAGGTATCCATATATACCTATGGTGGGTCTTTATACTCTATACTCTATCCATACACTCTATACTCTGTGGCATCTATACATATCTATGGTGGCAATTTGTCACCTTCTATTGTTGGCTTGTGAAAACCAACAATTAAACTTTGAAGCAGTTCTTCTCTGTCCATACAACATGCTCCTCAGCAAAGATTAGTCTAGCTTTTTTTAAAAAAGTTCTGCTGATGAGAGGTTTGGTCACTGCAGGATTTAAGTTCAAATTTCCTCAAACGTCAAGACACTGTATGCCAAGACAGAGCAGCGCTGAACTGGTGAGCAATTCCAGCTGCATTGTTGAACCGATTGCCCATTGAGATTCTCCCCGTTATCCTGTGCTCTCGCACAATTTATTTATTTTTTTTATATACAGCAAGCCTCTTTTGGGGACTTCATTGAGTTAATGACATCATAAAGGTGCAATATTCTAGAAATCACATATTTGGAATGGCCGATTTCAAGATGGCGGACGTGTCTGCGTGTCTGGAGTAGTTGAATGTGTCACCTACCTATACATATCTACGGTGGGTCTCTACTAATAATTGCTCACCTTCTATTGGTGGCTTGTTAAAAACATTGAATCGTAATGGGATATATCTCAAAACACTACAGGTTACAATTTAAATGGTTTTAATTGTTAATTGTTGATGGTTTCTAATGGCTGTTATGGTATTTGTAGGGGAAACCATTACAGTTTCTGTAACGGGTTCCTCAGTAGGGTTCCTTTGTAGTTTTCAGCAGTGTATCATGTTGCTGTGGGGTTGCTATGTTCTTCTGGGTTGTTTTTAGCACATGTGCCAGGTAGTTGCTACTGTAGCTTGTTCTATGTTGTATTTAACATGATGCTGTGGTTAAGATGTTTTAGGTCTTTTTTGGGTGGTGTTCTGAGTGATTTTTAACTGGTAGCTGTGAGGGTTGATAAAATGTTTTATGTGTTTTTGAGTGATGTTCTGAGTGGCTTTTAACATTTTGCTCTGATATTGCTAAGGTGTTTTATGTGTTTTTTGGGTGGTGTTCTGGGTTGTTTTAGCATGTTGCTATGGTTAGGGTGTTTTATGTGTTTTTTGGGTGGTGTTCTGGGTTGTTTTAGCATGTTGCAGTGGGGTTGTTAAGGTGTTTTCGTTTTTTTGAGTGGTGTTCTGGGTTGTTGTAGCATGTTGCTGTGGGGTTGTTAAGGTGTTTTCGTTTTTTTTAATGGTGTTCTGGGTTGTTTTAGCATGTTGCTGTGGGGTTGTTAAGGTGTTTTCGTTTTTTTAATGGTGTTCTGGGTTGTTTTAGCATGTTGCGGTGAGGTTGCTAAGTTGTTTAGGTGTTTTTGTGTGGTGTTCTGAGCAGTTTTAGCATGTTGCTGTGAGGTTGTTAAGGTGTTTTTTTAGTGGTGTTCTGAGTGGTTTTTAGCATGTTGCTGTGGGGTTGTTAAGGTGTTTTTTTGAGTGGTGTTCTGAGTGGTTTTTAGCTTGTTGCTGTGAGGTTGTTAAGGTTTTTTTTTAGTGGTGTTCTGAGTGGTTTTTAGCATGTTGCTGTGGGGTTGTTAAGGTGTTTTTTTGTGGTGTTCTGAGTGGTTTGTAGCATGTTGCTATGGGGTTGCTAAGGGGTTTTAGGTGTTTTTTGTGTGGTGATCTGAATGTGTTTTTTAGCACGTTGCTGTGGAGTTGCTAAGGTTGCTATGGGGTTGTTTTGTGGGTGTGTCCAGGGTTGTGTTTGGAACGTTGCTGTGAGATTCCTAAGGTGTTTCAGGTGATTTTTTTATTTTTATTTTTATTTATTTATTTATTTATTTGTGGTGTTCTGAGTGGTTTTTAGCATTTTGCTATGGGGTTGCTAAGGTGTTTTGGGTGGTGTTCTGAATGTGTTTTTTTAGCATGTTGTTATTGGGTTGCTAAGGTCTTTAAGGTGTTTTGGGTGGTGTTCTGAGTGGTTCTAGCATGTTGCTATGGAGTTGTTAAGGTGTTTTAGTTTTTTTGAGTGGTGTTCTGAGTGGCTTTTAACATTTTGCTCTGATATTGCTAAGGTGTTTTATTTGTTTTTGTGGGTGATGTTCTGGGTTGTTTTAGCATGTTGCTATGGTTAGGGTGCTTCAGTTGTTTTGTGGGTGATGTTCTGGGTTGTTTTATCATGTTGCTATGGAGTTGCTAAGGTTGCTATGGGGTTGTTTTGTGGGTGTGTCCAGGGTTGTGTTTGGAACGTTGCTGTGTGATTCGTTAGGTGTTTCAGGTGATTTTTTTTTTTTTTTTGGTGGTGTTCTGGGTGGTTTTTAGCATTTTGCTATGGGGTTGCTAAGGTGTTTTGGGTGGTGTTCTGAATGTGTTTTTTTAGCATGTTATTATTGGGTTGCTAAGGTCTTTAAGGTGTTTTGGGTGGTGTTCTGAGTGGTTATAGCATGTTGCTATGGAGTTGTTGAGGTGTTTTAGTTTTTTGAGTGGTGTTCTGGGTTGTTTTAGCATGTTGCTGTGAGTTTGCTAAGGTGTTTAGGTGTTTTTGGGTGGTGTTCTGAGTGGTTTCTAGCATGTAGCTATGGGGTTGCTAATGTGTTTTATGTGCTTTTTGGGTGGTGTTCTAAATAGTTTTTAGCATGTTTCTGTTATAAAGGTGTTTTTTTTTGGGTGGTGCTCTTGGTTGTTTTATTTTTCATGATGCTATTGGGATGTTAAGGTGTTCTGGGATGTTTTGCATTTTATTTTATTTTTTTTACAGTATGTGGTTTTTAAGCTATTCTGGGTCAAAAACTATAGAATACCCAAGACGTGTAACTCGTATAGTTTTAAATTGGGAAAATGCAATGCTCAATATGGCCGCTCAATCGCAGGAAGCCCCGCCTTCTGAATGAATTTTCTGAATTCTCTCCTCAACAAATGACAGTTTAACATTGAATTAATTCAGTCACACTTTAATACTTAGCCTTAGCAGCAGAAATGCTGTTCACAATACATCTGAGCCCCTTTGTGAGATTCTTTTAAAAAGCCCAGTTGAATGTGATATTAAATTAATTAATTGTTTTCTATTCCAGCTGAATCATTCCACTCAGGATGTCCCAGTGAGAGTGAAATATTGTACGCACTATGAAGCACCGCTATTTTATGATAATATAGCCCCATTATGAAACCGTACGATTCAGAAACGTTTTGGAAACTGAAGCGAGATGGTCTCTTGAGTTCACAAAGGCTCAGCCAATCAGAATCCACAAGTAAAAGCCACAGCTAAACGCTTATTAAAGTGAACAGGAAGGCACAAGAAGTACTTATCTAATAAAGGGCAAAAAATATGATGTTTCATTTGCAAATCTGTCTTTGCAAAGATAAAAGTAATTCAGATATCTAAAGAAAGAGATAAAATCTCAGGACAATGGATGCAAAATCGTTGCATTGAACTCTTTTTATTTCCTTTTGGCGCCTCCACCGGAGGTTTTTGTGGTGACATCTGTGATAAGAGAAAAACGCTTCAGACTTTGTGCTTCAGATTCAGACTTGTAGAATGAAGACAGCTGGCGAGGCTGGATCTTGTCATTTCACAAAGCCAGAATGCACTGTGATGTAGACTGTACTGATAAAAGAGCGTCCAAGGACTCGTCTTCTCATTCCACAATGTTTTTTTTTTTTTTTTGCTTAAGCTCTTGCAAGTTATTGTGAGAGCGTGTTTATGAAGCTCATGATGACTTTCAGTCGAGCAGACAGCTTGACTGACCCTGAGAAATGCAGAGATGACATTTCAAGTGACTCTTGAAGCACGGGTTTAGTTTAAGCAAATCACACTTTTTCCAACCTTCAAAACTTATTAGCATGAAAACAGCTTTGAGATGGAAGGAGAAGTGTAGAGAAAATTATTGTCAAATTATTTTCAAGCTGGGTTAACTGAACTAGCAATGTACAGAGGCCCCCCAAAACACAACTTTTCATGAAAAAGAGGTTTAGAATGAAATAAAATTCATGTTTTTTTTAGGCAGCTGAATTGGAGTTCTGAGTGGAGTGCAAATGTCTGAGACCACCAGTTTTATGTATGTATGGATGGATGGACGGATGGATGTATGTATATATATATATATATATATATATATATATATATTAATGTATATACACAGATTGTGTGTTGTGTATTTATGTATATTATTTATTTATTCATTATATAGTTTTTATGTTTAATTTAGGTTATTAAATATTTAAAATTACATTGTTTGTTTGTTGTAACCAGAGGTTACCAACATACCTATAACACACATACACTGTCTAACTGCTATGTTTTATGATCTTTATAAGTTTGTTTGCATTTGTAAACAACATTTGGAAAATTGTCTATGTAAACTCAGCTGCCTATCTTGGCCAGGACACTCCCGTAAAAGAGATTTTAATCTCAGTGAGTCTTCTTTCCTGGTTAAATAAATAAATAAATTGCACACTTTTTCTTAGTTTTGCCCTTTTTTATTAATACTGAATTTGCCATTTTGTTTATTAGCCTACAACTAGGCCTATAAGGCAAACAAAACTTTACGTAAGCCTATGCTGAGTTCACACTGCGCATTATTGAAACTGAGTCTTGCGTTATTAACGTTGCAAACAGACTTTGATGTCCAATAAGAATCTATACTACACCCTTGTATTACTTGCTCTCCGTTTTTAAAGTCAGTTTAAATAATTTTTTTTTTTTTAGTTTTTTTTCTGCCAGAAGTTTGGGAGCTCAAGACTCGTTCCTTATTACTGTGTCACATCTCTATGGGGACCGCGAATGATGTTTCATAATTAAGAGCTGGCAGCGAGCCTACGTCCTTCCCACTTATTTCAGAAATAAAACGATCAATATGGGCCCCACGCACGCGGCGTAATTGAACGAGTTTATGCGCATTTGGGATTGATTAATCACGCAAGAGAGAAATTGCAAACATCTCTGCGGCACAATGGCTGGAGCCGTTCATCATCGGCGGCGCGCGCCGAGCCGGAGTTAATGTGTGGAGCGCGAGGGCAGGTTGACGGAACAGGTTGACGGAACAGCGCGGTTTAATTAAATACCCAGATCTGGATGAGCCAGTGCTCATTAAATGTCACTCACTCGCACCTTGTTAAAAAAAGCGGCAGATTATCTCAGGAGTGTTTTACAGCTGTACAGATGAAGAAATGACGGCTTTACTGGGCTGCATGAAATGCGCCATCAAGTTAGAAAACATTCTCATTTCTATGAAAGTTGACTCTATTTATGTTGTTTATCCTACATGTTTGTAGTTTTATTTTGTATGATCTTTCTATTTATTTATTTATTGTAGTAGTAGCAGTATTAAAATATATGTCATAATGTATTAATTAATATTAATACACATTATTCATATTTATTTGAAATAAATTAGCATTATTTTATAGAAAATATAGTTATTTATTATTATTATCGTTCTCCAAATGCAATGTTAAAGGTCTTTAAGGTGCCATGAATTTATTATGTCTTGGATTTATTATAAATTATAAATAACTTATTATTATTATTAACATTATTATCAATTATTATTTGTCAATATTTATTAATATCAGTATTTTAAAGTATTAATATATCTATACAAATATATATTTTTCATATTTTATTAGACCAATTTTGCACATTTTATAATAATTAAAATATAGGTATCTTTATATGTGTGTGTGTGTGTGTGTGTGTTCATTTATTTATCATGTTTAATAATGTCAAGTACATGTATGTAATTACATTTACTATACATTTATTTATTTCTTGTTTATATTTAAACAAATGTTTCAAAAACTTAGTCACGCAAAAACTGTCATACTAAGATGTTTGTAGTTTCTAATGGATAAATATGCAGTTGCTAAGGAGTTCAGAGTGGGTTTTACTATGTTGCTCATGGTTGCTATGAATAGATTTCAAAATGAACCTATTATTTACCCTAATGATTTAAATAATAATAATAATAAATTCTGTGACCTTTGACCTTCCTGTATACCTTATTATTGTTGCATTGTAATAGGCTCTATATCTTCTACCTCAATATGCTTAGTAATAACACTTTAATAAACAAATCTGTTGCATATATATTAAAACTGTAGGGAAAACAGAAAAACACCCCTCTTTACTTTATATAACTTGTTTAAGGAGATATATATATTCCTGAATAAAATCTTAACACACTTTAAGAAAGTAAATATGATCAATTCACAGTGAAGTTAAACATTAAAACCGAAAAAAAGCTAATAGTCTTTTAGGACAGTTACTCTTGGCACAAGCAGGAGTGAAGATCTTCCTCCATATGTCTGGTCGTGGGTCAATAGCGTTGCATTAAAGCACTCGATTCACAAGGATGGTCAACATTCGGACGATTTTATTTATAGTATGAGCGTTGAAAACTCGAATCAATCATTGATACTTTATCCAATAAATGCACTATGTGTGACTGATGGCAATACTTAGCTTGTCAGGAAAGTCTGCCTCAGAACGTCATTTGAAGACTTCTTCGCTTCATACAAACAAGAAACGCTCTTGATTTATTGGAAAATGCACGCCGAGATTCGCATTTTGATACCCGCCGGTGTGAATGTTCATCATTCGAAGCTGCTTTTGCATCTATATTTCACACATTCCCATAAAATATATTTCCAAAGCAGCTGTCAGGGACGCGTTCAGCATGCCGTATTTTCCCAGGTACAAAACAAGCAGGCGCGGAGTGACGGAGAACTGTGAGCAGAATCACATTAGGCATAATGTGTAAAAAAGCCACACTGAATTTTAAGATAAGCTGATGAATTATTCATGTTTTCTTGGCGAGGAGTGTTTGTGTGTGTGTGTCGGCTCATGTTTAAGGGCCTGGTTTGTGTTGTGTGAGGTAATATCTTGATTATCTGGGGAGAATAATGGAAGAGTTTGTTTGAAATTTAGGCGGGACTAATAATGAAGGCCTATTAATATGTTTGCATAGATTTTTTACATTGTGCTTTAGAATTAATGCATTTTTTTTCAGGATTATGGGTTGGGTTCATTATGTCTTTTACATGTTAGCCGTGACGGATTTTCAGTGGGAATTGAGCAGATTGTTTTTAGCTGCAGTATATAATGAGGAGAAATGAAGCCTGGTTGGAGATATAGAGGAATAGATGAATACTATGAGTATATTTAAAAAGAAACAGGATTCGCAGTCCAATATAACTTTAAAGTAACAATGTTTTCTAAGTTTCATGGGATATTTAGAGTGGAAAACTGTATTTAGGGATTTGGAAGGGCTTTGTTTTGTGGCAATAAGGATTGATGAGATTATGAACTATTGCTATGATTTTACTGTCTACTGTCTTTGATAATATAAAAGTGACCTTAAATGTTCAATACAAAAACCACTTATTGCATAAAAAGATCATGGCTGTGATGTTAACTCGCATAGCTATGGTGTAAACAGCAGCAATTATGCTGTCAACTGTGACAGTTTATATTCACTGTGTTTATATAAAAAGCATATACGAGACTGTACCACAAACTGAATCCATCTCACCCTGAACTGCCAGTGAATCACAAAACTCCTTAAATGTGTTCACGCAGTAAAGCAGCTGCTGAAAAAATCACTCGTATATCAGCTGCTTTTTACCACAACCAGACTGTTACAGGTTTCCCCATTTAAATACAGTTCTGTGTTTGCGTATATTGGCTTTGACTCTTCACATTACCAGAGCGCGAGTCCAAAACATGTTTCCGTGTTCCTTAGCGCTCAGGGCCAAACGAACAGGATATTTCCTTTGAACTTCCTGTCTCGACTTCCTTGTCATCTCCTCGAGAGCAATTTGGAATTGTAGTTTGGAGCCGCTGTAATCATAAGGCATGCTGCTTTCACGCATCAAACGTCCTGCCCAATCCGCTCAGCAGGAGGCCGCTAACGCGCCTCTATTACGCGCCCATCTTCATGACGTTCTGTTATGGAAATACGCACATTTTTCCCAGCTTAAAAGGATCCTGGCTTCTCCTTTTGAGCCTTTCAACCACTTTTAAAACACCGTCTGATGTACCAAACCCGTCTCTACACTTTGTTGGCTCCGTCCCTGCTGCTTCTCTCTGGGATTGTTTACTGCAACGCAAATAAGGATAGAAAGTAATTCAAATGGATGTCGGGATTGTTTGGGTTTAGGCCGAGGACCTTTGTGAAGTGTTTGTAGCAGTCGGTGTGTTATTTGGTTATTGGTGAAACACTAATGCATCATGGATAAAAAAAGAGTGAGCACTTTTTAGTAGATTGCAAGCTACTTGAGGCTATTGGTTTTTAAGAATTTGGGCGAATGAAAGACCATGTGTTATCTTTGAACACTCGAGAGGAGAGCAGACGACAAGACCACACTTACTTAAATCTGAGGAAGTGCTTTCACGATAGTATACAGTATATGGATTATTATTACAATTTCCCCCAAATCTATCTATATATCTATCTATCTATTTGTCTGTCTGTCTGTAGTTTGTTCTAAATTGAGTGTGTGATCATGGACTTCCTAAAAGCTAAATAACAATCATGAATTACTACTTTAATTAATAATATATGTAAAATATTTTAAATACATGAATTCAATTATTTTCATTTATTTTTTTACTTTAATGTGCGTACATTTTATATTCAAATTCCTATGTGTGCGTATATATTTATATATATATATATATATATAATTTATAATATTTCTTTATAATTTTGTTGCTGTTGTTAAATGTGTGTCTACTCTTGACATCCAGTGTAAAACATTTGAGTATCACTCACTCATAATCTGAATCTTTCATTTTACTGTCAACCCACATCCAGCATTAAAGGAACACGCCACTATTTTTGATAATCGACTCATTTTCCAACTCCCCTAGAGTTAAACAGTTGAGTTTTACAGTTTTTGAATCGATGCAGACGATCTCTGGGTTTGGTGGTAGCACTTTTAGCTTAGCTTAGCATAGATCATTGAATCTGATTAGACCATTAGCATCTCGCTCAAAAATGATCAAAGAGTTTCGATGTATTTCCTATTTAAAACTTGACTCTTCTGTATGGCTAGGAACTATACTATCATTCCAGCGTAGTAATCACGGAACTTTGCTTCAGTACCATGGGTGCAGCAGGCTAGATCATTTTTTCAGGTCTCCCGCGGGTCAAGGGAATCCCACACGAATTCTGTGGGATTAGAAACAAAATCACTATTAATCACGGGATTTGGACGGGACTGGAAAAAATTTCAGCAGGAGTGGGCGGGACCGGGAACCGTAATAACACTCTGAT
The DNA here is from genome assembly GCF_963082965.1 of Carassius carassius. NCBI lineage: Eukaryota > Metazoa > Chordata > Actinopteri > Cypriniformes > Cyprinidae > Carassius > Carassius carassius. The sequence goes on along the minus strand of NC_081770.1, from coordinate 17,656,268 downwards.
CCCCAACTTTATACAGAAATATAGCCTAACTTTTAAATGAATAAACTATAAACTGTTGGCTTATATTTTAATTTTGAACTCAATTCTACTTGCCCTGTCTCTTTATACTCTCCTCTTGTTTGATTTGGTGTGGCTGGTTAAGTGAATGACCTACGTTGTTTTGTGTGCACTCAGAATAACAACGAAACGTTGTGCATCTGTAAAATAATTAAAGCAAACAAGATGCGGTTTCTGCCTTCTTGGTCATGTGAACTTGAGCGAGAAACTTGGAAACTCTGTGTATGAAAAACAAATCTATAGAGAGTGAAATGTCTATGTTCAAAATAAAAAAGTGTGTTAGCATGGATGATTTACATGAAATTGAATGTGTGTGCAATGTAAGATGGCTTTCAGTTCAATGAAATAAAAAAAAACTACATTTAGAATATTTATTTAACTAGAGTTGTTAACTAAATGACGTGATCTGTACTGTATTTTACTGTAACTAACAGACCCCCCCCCAAAAAAATACAATACGGTAGTGGGAGGGAATGGGAGTCATTCTTCCAGGGTTGAAACCGGACAGGATTTTCCCCCAGTTTTTTTGTGGGATTGGGACGGGACAGGATTTACTTTTTGTGGGAGTGGGACGGGAGAGATTTGAAAATCCACTCCTATGACACCCTCTACAGCAGGCACAGTGATAATACACAGCGCCTGAAATAATCCCCAGCAACTCTTGCTATTGCTGCGACTACACAAACTAGCTGTAGACTATTTTCAGGTGGTTTGTAATATCACTGCGCCTGCTGCACCCATGGAACTGCAGCAAAGTTCCTTGATTATTACGCCAGAATGAGAGTATAGCGCCTAGCCATATCGGCCTAGAAAATTGCAGCTTTTCATTTTCTGTCAGTCTTAGTACATGATGTAACTACAGAAGAGTTTAGTTTTAAATAGGAAAAATTACGAAACTCTTTGGTCATTTTTTGAGTGAAATGCTAACGGTCTAATCAGATTCAATGACCTATGCTAAGCTAAGCTAAAAGTGCTACCGCCAGACCCGGAGATCGGCTGAATGGATTCAAAAAATGGTAAAACTCAACTGTTTAACTCTAGGGGAGTTGGAAAATGACCATATTTTCAAAAGAATTGTGTTTTCTTTAACATTTTCTATGATAATACATCCATACTCAACACAAACATGAGAAACAGGCTTTAACATCTCATTCATGCGGTCTCATTTTTCATCTCTCCACCCTGCTCTGCGCTCTTCCTCAAGCGTGTGACGTGGAGGAATATCTGTGTGCGGACGGCCGCAGCTGTGTTTCTGAGAGCTGGCTGTGTGACGGGGAGCTCGACTGCCCCGACGGCTCTGATGAAACACCAACCATATGTGAGTCCATTAGCACAGCACATCACACCACTTATTCACTTTCTTTCATTATTTCATTTATCTAATTCTGTACATTTATGTATATTTGGAAAAGTATTTATTTGTTTGTTTAATAATTCACTTATTCATTGTTCATATATTTTAAATGTATTACTTTAATATATATATATATATATATATATATATATATATATATATATATATATACAACCCCATTATTTGTTTATCATATACTTTTATTAAAAATAACATAACTTTACAAATTATTTGTTTTATTATACATATATGCTAATTTATCTAACATACATTTACATTTTTAAAAGCATATTTTATAAAAAAATATCATTTTATCTTTTTCTTTCTGTAACAAACTCATTTCTTTAAAATATAGATTATATATATATATATATATATATATATATATATATATATATATATATATATATATATATATATAAAACAATTTACAAAACATATATTTTTTAAGAAAAGTATTTTTAAATATAAAAAAAAACATATAATTTACTGTACAATATATCATTTTTTACAAATATTTTTCAACATTTACATTTCCCATCCTATGTCCTCATACATATCATAACCCAGTGGTTCCCAAACTTTTCCATTCTACGACCCACCTAGACAAGTGTAATCTATTTCACGACCCACCAAAATATATATATATAAAAAAATAAGAAAACGATTGACATTACTTTAAGCCTAATCTTAAAAGTTTGATGACAGAAATTAAGTATTTAATAAAAATAACAAATTTTCACTACTAATATTTCAGTTTTAATTTTTGTTTACAGACGTTAAAATATGTAGTGTCCATAAAAATGTGAAGCAGGCTCACTCTAGTGAACTGTAATCTGCGCTGCTGTGTTTTGTTGCAGAAAATGCATTCATGATCTTCCGTTTGTGTCGGCGAGAACGGAGCACAATCCAACACTTATTTAGAAAAGCATGAGAAGCAAAGCAGAGCTATCTAACACAGTTTTGAGATTAAAATAATTGTGAAATTGGTAAAAAATTATAATAAACAGATGTGTCCCATTTTAAATAATAATAAAAAAATATATATTTATTTTTGTGATGGTTAAATAAATGTTCAGCAATATCTTCAAAAGACTTCTGAACTTTGGCAAATTTTTCTCTAAACAGAGATGATACATCAAGGAAATATTGCGAACTTTTGTACATTTTGTTATGTGGAAATGTTTAAATCTTGTAGTGTTACAATTAATCCTGCATTTGTGCCCTGCTTATGGAATTACATTTGTTTCAATAATAATGAACGAAACTTTATAAAACTGAACGTAACTTTTTCAGAAACTATCAAAAATATGCCATTACAAAAGAAGAAAAACACTATGAAAATGAAAAAAAAATTAACTCAGTCGCACAAATTTAACAGGCTCTTCAAATATGCTTCATTCTTTGTTAATGTTTTTCAAAGATTCGTTTTCGCTAATCGTGGATTCTGAATTCATTGCTACAGATTTCGCTTACGTTTCGCAGTTTTTCGTTTGGTGTTTTGACACAAACATCTCATGGGGGTGGTGTTAACAGTGATCTACTCTGATTGGATAGTGAGCTTTTGATGGACAGGTGCTCTCTGACCGGGAAGTACAGACGCCACCCAGTGGCCTCTCTCGTCCTTCACTGTCGTCGCTCCTCTTTTGTATACTTCCTATCTCCTCCGGGGTTCTCGAGACCGGTGAGTGTTGCAGGTGTCGCTCATTTCCCAATCACTCCACGGCTCTCGGCCCCGCCCCACTCGTCACATTCGTGCAGCCCTAGACTGAACTGTGTGAGTGTGTGTGTGTGTGTTTTTATTGAAACGCAAATTTAGCTGCAGCCAAGTGACTTTGTGCGACCCACCTTGTTCCATTCTGTGACCCACAAGTGGGTCGCGACCCACAGTTTGAAAACCCCTGTCATAACCTATATGGGCATCAAGTAAATATGTCAAGTCAAGTCTCCTTTATTTATATAGCGCTTTAAACAAAATACATTGCGTCAAAGCAACTTAACAACATTCATTAGGAAAACATTGTGTCAATAATGCAAAATGATAGTTAAAGGCAGTTCATCATTGAATTCAGTGATGTCATCTCTGTTCAGTTTAAATAGTGTCTGTGCATTTATTTGCAATCAAGTCAACGATATCGCTGTAGATGAAGTGACCCCAACTAAGCAAGCCAGAGTCGACAGCGGCAAGGAACCGAAACTCCATCGGTGACAGAATGGAGAAAAAACCTTGGGAGAAACCAGGCTCAGTTGGGGGGCCAGTTCTCCTCTGACCAGACGAAACCAGTAGTTCAATTCCATGCTGCAGCAAAGTCAGATTGTGCAGAAGAATCATCTGTTTCCTGTGATCTTGTCCTGGTGGTCGTCTGAGACAAGGTCTTTACAGGGGATCTGTATCTGGTGCTCTAGTTGTCCTGGTCTACGCTGTCTTTCAGGGATGTAGAGGTCCTTTCTAGGTGCCAATCCACCATCTGGTCTGGATACGTACTGGATCCGGGTGACTGCAGTGACCCTCTGATCTGGACACAGACTGGAGCTGGTGGCCACGGTGACCTCGGAACAAGAGAGAAACAGACAAATATTAGCGTAGATGCCATTCTTCTAATGATGTAGCAAGTACATAGGGTGTTATGGGAAGTGTTCCCAGTTCCGGTTTACCTAATTAATGCAGCCTAAAAATCCTTTAACGGATTTGGATATTAAAAGCATATTAGTATGTTATGTGTATGCCAGGTTAAAGAGATGGGTCTTTAATCTAGACTATTCCAGAGTTTAGGCGCCAAATAGGAAAAAGATCTGCCGCCCGCAGTTGATTTTGATATTCTAGGTATTATCAAATTGCCTGAGTTTTGAGAACGCAGCGGATGTGGAGAATTATAATGTAAAAGGAGCTCATTCAAATACTGAGGTGATAAACCATTCAGGGCTTTATAAGTAATACGCAATATTTTAAAATCTATACAATGTTTGATAGGGAGCCAGTGCAGTGTTGACAGGACCGGGCTAATATGGTCATACTTCCTGGTTCTAGTAAGAACTCTTGCTGCTGCATTTTGGACTAGCTGTAGTTTGTTTACTAAGCTTTGCAGAACAGCCACCATAAATGTGTCATAAATGCATGGATTAACATTTCTGCATTTGACATTGAGAGCATAGGCCGTAATTTAGATATATTTTTGAGATGGAAAAATGCAGTTTTACAAATGCTAGAAAAGTGGCTTTCTAAGGAAAGATTGCGATCAAATAGCACACCTAGGTATGTAAACTTTAAGGGGTTTTTGAAGGACATGTTCAGATTCAACATTGTACCAAAACCACAAACTGATCAAAAGTGAACAATTAAGATGCACATTCATATAAATATTTTTTTTTTAAAAAGAGTTTTACACTTTCTGCCAAGTTGCATTTAATTTTTGCCAGGGTCAAAGAGATTTCAACACTAAACAATCACACTTCACGTTCCTATTATAAAATTAATCGGTTTCCAAAATGCTTCAGTAAAAACAGGAAATGCACTCATAAATATTGCTGGATGAGAAATACTGAGCCTGGGATAAACGATGAAGCATTAATTGAAGGAATTGTTGCCTGAAGTATTGTGCGGTTTTTCACACAGTACAGTCCTCGATTGCACCGATTCTGAGAGGATAAAGAGATGAGACAGCTTTTGTACGTATGACAGGCTGCAAATTATCTTTTTTTTAAATAGTATGCAATGATATATCTTTGGAAAATCAGTGTATGCAGGAAGAAATATTCCTGACAAGGCTTTTATGAGATTAGAGGAAATCACAGTGGAGGTCAGTTGCCTTGCCAGTTGCCAGTTGCACGTTAACATAGTCAACGTGTTATTTTAAAGTTATAGTTATTGTCAGTTTTTTTTTTTTTTTCCAAATAAATGCACCTTACTCATTATTCCTGACAGTTTGGCAATTACCAAGCTCCTTTAAATAAATATGAGAATTTTATAGCGAATGTTGTCTCTGCACACTGTCGAACTCAAAATGAGCTTTTTCTTGTACATTAAGTGCAACTGCATAAAGTAGTTTCTGACTTTTCTCATTGCACGTCAACAAACGCACTGCCGTGGTTCCTTTGATCAGTTTGTCATCTCTCGTCTGTGAACGACCATCTGTGGTTTTCCATCTTGCCGTTCTCTTAATATTAATCCCGTTAATCACACAAGATTAGTGTGTAATCCATTTTCAAAAACAATAAACACAAGCAGAAATTGAAATTTGGGCAGTTTGTGTGGATGAAAGAGCCTTGAAAGAAGTCTCTCTTTACTCTAATGCTGGTAGCACTTTATTTTGCAGTCTTGTTCCTCATGTACATACTATGTACTATTTATAGTAATTACAATAACTATGTAATAACTAGGTACTAACCCTGAACCTACCCCTGAACCTTACCTTGCATTACCAGAACTTTCTTAGATAAATACACTGTAAGTACACGTACTGTAAAATAAAGTGCAACCCTAATGCTGTTATTTTATATGTGTATATATAATAAATAAATATAAAATTTTAAAAATGTAAATGAAAAAAAAAGAATATTTTTTCTTTGTGTTTGTATATATTTTTATATATAATTTATATTTATTAATTTATAATGTTTGTGTTTATATATAAACACAAACATTATTTAATGTATTTATTTTGTATTATCATGTGAAAATTTTAAAACAGATCTTTACTTTCTGAACCAGTTACTTTTAAAAGTAATGCATTGCAATGTTGCATTACTCCCTAAAAAGTGTGTATATAATGTTTATTTTATTTATTTAAATTGTGTGTGTTTGTGTGTGTATATATGTATATGTATAAAAAAAAATAAAAATAAAAATCAGTAAATAAAGGGGAAAACAAAGTTACTGGCGTTACTTTGAAAAAGTAACTTTGAGTAACTTTTTTTCTTGTAAATGTAAAAGTAATGCATAATTTTACTTGTTACTTAAAAAATGTATCTTATTATGTAACTTGTGTTTCTTGTTATGTGAAAAAAAACTATAATTTACATATTTAAACTAAATTATAACGGTTTGTATACATTATAATTATAATGAATTGTGCATTATATAATTTATTTTATTGTGTATTTTCAATTTATTTGTTTTTAATTGAAGTTTTTGTTTTATGAAATTTAAAAACAACGTATATAAATTTACATTTATTTATTTCATTATATATAACTATTAAAATTTTTGATAGATTTTTAATTTTTAAAACTTGAGTTAGTTAGTCAGTTAGTTAGTTTAATTCATGAGGACCCCAACTCATACAGCAAGTATGCATGTAAAATAAAAACAAATCACTTATTTTAGAAATTTTTGGAATGTCTGTGCCTCTATGCTGTTGGATTCAAAAGAATTCCTTCATAATTAGTCTTTAAGCGAGACCCCCTTCTAACACGCCGTCGTGCTGGAGGGCGGCTGTGGTTGAAGCCGTCAGAGAGATACTAAAACAATAGAAAATGCTGCATTAATGAGGTTACATCACCCTCAGTATCTTCCAGGTTCCATCTTGACTTCTGCTGCCTAGATACTTTTGAACCTCTCTGGAGATCCGGAGGCCCTGAGAGAAAGAGCGAGAGACACTGAGAGGATATTTTTAAACAATTCTCCTATTTGTTGAATTACATATTCTCTTTTTACCAGGATTATGAAAGTGGAGCAGAGGTCCACTGGGACAAGCCTTGGGGGGAAACCTGTGTATACACTTCCTTTCTCCAAAACACTCTTGAAAAAAAACCCCACTTGGGTGATCGTTTAAAAGGAAATCGAAAGTTAAGGAGGCAGACGTTCTGTAGGCCGAGACTTTTGGGGATCTGGATGGAGATCAATATTGGCGTTTTGGCAGTGGTCTCCGCTCCCCCGCGACACCCCAGAAATGTCAAGCAATCGGTGAATCACAAGAGACAGCTGGCGGTGTGCTAAATTCTCGCGTGCTTAAGAGACTTATTTAGGAGGAACTGTGCTGGGAGTTGAATATTAAAATAGCTTTGCTCATCACATTTATACACAGCACCCCTATGAATCGAGTTAAGGGGGGTAAGTCTCGCTTTTACGGTTTTTATTTGTATTTATGCTGCGTAGAGAGCGAAAACAAGAACGTGGAGGGTTTTAGAAGAACTTGTGTCGTTCATCTGTTTTGTTTAAGTACGTTTATACCACCTTGTTTGGTTCTGTTGATAATTGTTTTGATTTTTTTTTTTTGGAATACATAGTACTGGATAAAACAAGAATACTTTTTCTGTCATTTGCTTAACTACGGTATTGTAATCATATTTAATTTATTTGTATTCATTAATGTTGTTGCTTATTTTTTTTTCTGTCCTCTTAAGAATAAAGGTTATTTACTGGCATTGATGGTTCCATGAAGAACCTTTTAACATCCATTGAACCTTTCCACTCCATGAAAAGTTCTATAATGGTTCTTCTATGGCATCGCTGTGAAACAATAACTGATGAACTTAAAAAGTAATGGGTTACTTGAAAAGTAACCGGATAACGTAACTTGAGTTACTTGTAATGCATTACCCCAACACTGTAGATAATTTTCAACACTGTAGATAATTATTATTTACAATTATTTGTTACAATTATTAGCACCGCTTCAGTTTTCTATACTTCAAATTATATTTTTACGCGTAATTAACCATTCGCACAGACCCCCTCCTTTGTTACAAACTGAGAGTCGTGTCATTACTAAATTAGTCATTATTCAAAAACAATCCATTTCTTTTTATATTTATAATTTCATACTTAACTGACTGTGCGCTTAATTGACTGCAAACTTCTTGAGTTAGCAAATGCAAGACATACTTTTATTCCAAAAATTTACACCATCTTCACACATCATTACCGCATCACGCAATATTAAAGCCCACAACTGTTGCTGCAGTAATCTACTGGAAGTTCTACTGGAACACTTTTCCAGGATTGTGATAAATGTTTTAACATATTTGAAAACTAGTTTCTGTGTTGCTTTGTAATCTAGCTGTCTGATAAACGTGGCATTATGTATTACGAATACTGTTGGCTCTTTGATGAATTGCTTTGTTCCTCTTTTTGTAAGTGTCTGTCAAATGAAAATTGCAATTATAATGTAAAAAATGCAATGTTAATGTAGTTTGAAGAAGATAAATTTTTTTTCACGATTTCATTAAATGTTCTTCTCTTCTCCAGGCTTGCGGCAGGTAAAGGTTAGATGTCCTGTCAATCACCTCCAATGCCTCGGCACCCACAGGTGTGTTCATTTCAGTACACTCTGCAATGGAGTACGAGACTGTGAGGATGGATATGACGAGGGTGTGCACTGTCGCGGTGAGTTCACAATGGTTTTATAGACTGTATACACTATTGTTGAAAGTTCATTCAGCTAGGATGCAGAAAATTGGCTCAAAAGGGACAGTAAAGCAATTTATTAGAGTTACTTGTATTTCTATTTCCAATAAATGTTGTTCTTTTAAACTTTCTATTCATAAAAAAAAGTTCAAATATAAATAATCCTAAAAAATAAAATGTATCACGGTTTCAACAAAAAATATTATGCAGCACTACTGTTTTCAACATTGAGAAATGTTGTTTGTTGATTTCTAAATTATCATGTGACACTGAAGACTGGAGTAATGGAAATGAATTACATTTTAAAATATGTAAATGTAGAAAAAGTGTCAGTGTTGATAGCCTTGTGGGCACTGTATCCACGCCGACATACAGCGCCATTGTGTTATGGGCATCCCGAGTTCGAATCCCGGCTCGTGAACCTTTTCCTATCCAACCCCTGTCTCTCTCCTGCTTTGCTTCCTGACATTACGCTGTCCAATCTAAATAAATGCAAAAAATGAGTTATTTTAAATTGTGATAGTATTTCACAATATTATAACGTTTTTTTCCAATATTCCAGGAACATTTTTCGTCTTCTCTCTGACCGTTTTAATTAAATAGGCCGTTTTTTAAGACTCTTATGTAAAACTGTCTGATGAAAGTTTTGGAAGTTCAAAGCAAGTCAAGTTTGCAGCTTGGTTTCTTCTTTTCAGAGTGCAATGAACTCTTTTTTTACCTTAAAAAATAAAAAGATGATCCTTTTAATTGTTCATGTTATGAATCTATTTATTTTGAAAATGTTGAAACTAGCTAAAGACATGGCTTGAATCATTTCGATCTGTGTTTAATTTGTGTAGTTTTCAATCAGACTTGACGTAAACAGTCTCGAATTCAGCTGAAAACATCATAATGGTCCATCGACGTCTGTAGCAGCAGGTCAAGACTTTAACCTTTAAAGTGCGATTTCCATCTTAACGCCAAAAAGTGCCCATTACTTCCTCATTTTAAGAGTGTTTGACAGAATTAAACCCACAACAAATCTGCAGTTGTTTGAAGTCAGTTCCATGCAAGATAGGCACAGTCGGCTTAATGTAATAATGGGTTTCTGCTAAAAGGCAATTACTGTTTCTCCACATGATGAAGGGAGGATTGCGTTTAGTCACATTGTGGTGAAAGGCAACAAGAAAAGAGGTTTATATGGAAACTGCAGCCTAGTTTATGTCTATAATGCTGATGCATTGCAGCCGAGCATGCTTAACTGTTGAGATACATGAACTACATCGTTCATGTCTAGAGAATGTGTGTATTTAGTTACGGCCGTAATAAATGAACATATGGAGTTATTCATCATCCTCACCTTGAGTTGAACCGCTCGTGAGATGTTCACACACACATGCCAGGCAACCGAAGACCTCGCTCAGAGGGGAAACTTGCACATTTACATTTTATGTTCCATTTCAATCTTAGTCTTGGTTCGGTTTCAAAGTAAATAAAATTGGGCGTCTTGAAGAGGGAGGCATGGAAGTACTGTACATGCTCCTTTCAACAAACTCGGGCCGCTTTGTTCCACCACAGACCGGTTTTGGGTTGTTCTCTGCACACCTGTCATAACTGAGCATTCATAATTTACATTATCAGTCCACAGAGCAGATATCAACTCTCACTCCTGGAGGTATACGAATCTGGGACAGATAGAGAGAAGAAGTGAGAGAGAAATATCTTTATGAGAATGGTCATATGAGCCAGACTCTTTTTTTTTTCAGGGGGCGGTGGATTTTTAAAGTTAAGACAAACTAGCCTTCTGGGTTAAAGATAGCGTGAAACTAGCATTGACCTCATTTACAATCTTAATAAATGTCTGGTAGTATTATTTTGCATGATAGTGCAGTGCATAATTTCAACTTGTTCCTGTTTTTAAAGGTTACTTTGGGGCAAAAGTACATTTTGAAGCATTTAAAAACAGAAATGTGAAGCTTATTGTTTTATATAAGTTTTTTTTTTTACATTAAATTCGTGCTAACACTCATATTGTTACATTTTGTGGCAATACTAATGAAACAATGAATTTTTAAATGTTTACAGATTCACTTCCATTGTAAATGCCATTGTAGATGGTTGCTAGGGCATTGCTATGCTGTTGGTTTTAATATAAATAAATCCAAAGGGTGAAAAATAACCATGGATTTTCTGCCTTAACCATAGTTTAACCATGGTATTTGTAGTAAAATGGTGGCACACGTTTGCTACACTACACCATGATAATTTGTTTTTTTTATTCAAGTTTTTCCAGGTGGTTGCTACATGTCTTAAGTCACAAGAGCCCATCCTACTGTGTCTAGTGACAGTATTACTCCAATAAAGTGCTAGTTTTTGACAGACCATTTTGTTTAACTAGGGCTGTGAATCTTTGGGTAGGCAGCGATTCGATTCAATTCACGATTCATAGGTTTGCGATTCAATTCAAGAACGATTTTTGCAAATTTCGAACGATTCAATTCAAATCACAATTAAATTCGATTCGATTCGATTATAACGATTCGATTCTGCACTCTTTAAGTGCATTCACAGGATTATTTAAATGCTTCCCCTAAATTCTTTAAATGCTTAGTCAGGGGGCAAATTACACAGCAGGCCTTTATGGTTAGAGAGCCATAGGTAAAAAAAAAATGCTACTTAAATGATGCTATGGCATGACATGGCATACGTACAAATGTTTGTAAGCCAAGATTTAAAAAAAGAGCTTTAAAGTATTATGTATCAGCTAAAATTTTGTCACACTATGGGCATAGCCATCATTTTAGAAGTGACAGAAATGCCAAATACAATCATTTTATGTATGTAGCCTATGTATTATAATTATTATTATTTTTATGTTTTTTTTTTTTTTAACAATGAATTTTATGCTTGTTTTATATAGGCTACTACATTTAATTATATATTATTTTCATTTTCTGCACAGGATAAGGTAGAAAATATACTTTTTAGTTTATAGTACTGTAATAAATTATGTCAATTAGCACTGCATCATTCATACATTTTATTAATTTATTGTTGTTTTTTTATAGCGTTTCATCAGTTAATTGTGCTTTTATTCTGTTTAGTTGCAGATAAAGCCTGGCACGTCTATGAGAGCGTGATCACTTCTCTTTCAGAGTGAAAACTTCTTTATCTCATTTTCACAAAATAAAATGCTATAGAAGCTATTAAACGTTTCTTCTACATCAGCGAATGTCATTGCTAAAGCAACGAACCCTACTTTCATACTTTCATCTGATTATCAGATAAACCTCGTGCTCTTAGTTCAAGGTCGTTGTTAATTATGCGGTTATTTTAACAGTTTCCTTCGGACATTCGGTTCATCAGCATTGTTAAAACACATTTATCATTCAATGGAACTGTGCGTATGATTTAGACACTTACATTTCTGCTCCGTCCATGCAATAAATATGCACCTTTCGACTGTTCAGGTAACGCTGTCAGTAAGATGCAGAGAGCCATTGACAAACTACAGAAAAGTAAAGCTACTTCACTGTAGTATTACTGGCCACGAGTCCTGAGAAGAGATCACATATCATCAGCAGCGGCAGAGACAAACAGGGCGCAAGAGCAATCCTGTGACAGTCTCGGGCGGTAAACAGTGGAGTGCGTGAAGGAGAGATGCGAGGCACAAACACTGTTCAATTAGTGCGTGTAGTAATTTAATGTGTATATATTTCGAAAGCATTGAATCGCTATAGAAATCGCGATTCATTTGATTCTTAGCTTTTTAAATCAATTACTCTCCGAGATCGGTGATTCACGATTCAAAAATCTTGTTTCAAGACCGATGCATATAATTTGTCAGGATTTGTAATCGATGCATCGATAAAACAAATGAATCATTACACCACTATGTTTAACCATTTTGAGTATTGTACAGACATTGAAAAAAAATGTTCCTTTAATGGTAAAACAACAACAAAAAGTAAATTTCTGTCCCTTTTCTCTATCGAAACTGTGTAAGTTATTACTTTAAGTTACTAATAATCATGTTAAATGAGGTAAAAATGTGTACCTGTAAGTGTACTGCTCCAGTGACGAGCTAAAGGTATATTTTTTATACATATTATCATAAAAAAAAAGTTCCAGGGTGAAAAAAACGGCTTCCACATAGACGCTTTCTGGTCTGGAATCAGGAACGCAAGGAGGTGGGAAAATGTTTCATCTTTTCAGAACAACGAAAACAGTTTTGATATTGTAGCCATAGATACATTCCAGATACGTTGGCGCATCCGCCATTGTGGAACAGTCAACATGATATTATTCAACATAATAATCAATGATTATTCAAAGATATACATGTGTATATTTGCTCTTGCAGATGCACACAGACAACTTGCGCTCAAAGTTCACAGACCGTTCCAAAAATGGTGGGCTGTTTACGTATCGTGGCCCATAGAAACAGTCGCTAATAAGGCATCTATGTAAATATATCTATGGTTGTAGCTAGCTAGTATGCTAACATCTGTTTTATGTTGTATTTAACTGTGCTCAGCCCAATTGAAATGTGGGTTGCTACGTTGATAAACCTGAGTAAACAGTCTTGCAGGTATTTGATATCGACTTAAGCACCTAACTAACCTCGACGAAGTGTTTTTAGATTCTCTTTTATTTTGTTCTGATGAAAAAAAAACAAAAATAGCAAGCAGCATTGGGACCACTGCCTTTGTAACACTGTGTGTTATTTGGAAACTCTTTCTTTGCTATTTTTCTTGGTTGTGTGGGGATTCATTTTGTCATTGAGGAATGGAGCTTGCCTTCAGGTGACCACGGCTATTCACTAGAGACTAAAGAATAGAGGAATAAAGAGATTTCGGCTGTGCATGTGAGTGTGTGTTTCAGTACGATCGCTTATCTTCACGTTTCCTCACCGTTTTGGTCCTTCTCACACAGATTATATTTAGATCATTGGGGCCTGATAAGGACTTTATATCTTTTTTATTATTATTCAGACGGTGTCTGCCGGTGTCAGACTGACTGACTGTAGATGTGTGAAATGAATAACTTAACAAAGACGGCATAGAGCTGTGCAGAAGATAACAGAATTGAGACAAAAAGAGAGTCACACATTTAATTAACTTCCCTGAAAATACACACAGGAAAGAACATGATGCCGTGCACATTTCACGGCGAAGATTTTCTTGATCTGTCACATTTATTCTCGTTTGCCTCACATCATAAAAACGTACAGTTTTTGTGTACAAAATCACAATGCCTCGCATGATAGTACTCCACAACAATTAAGAAAAAGACCAATCATACATACCTAAGCGTAAACATTCCCTTTCAGTATGTGTTCAAATCATAGCATGCTATCAAAACAACCTGTTCTAGCTAATCATTTTTTTTAACAAGTTAGTGTTATGCTAGACAGGTAGGCTTAGGTACTCAGTATGGTTAAAGGGTCATGAAGGGTTTATCACAAAGGGTTTATCACAAATTCATCACAAAGGGTTTATGTTTGTGAGTATGCAATATGTCTGCTGGATGTTTACTATCAGATTTGACTACAGTCAAATAGATAGCTATTAGTCTTTAAGATGTTTATGGTTTAGAATGTACGTACAACTGACATCTTACAGACGTCTGTCAGATGTTTGTACACAGCAGATGCTTTCCAGATTAACCAATCTTTAACAGATATCTTGCAGACGTATGTGTGTTATCTGCTTTACGATACTGCTTTACCAGCATATTACCATAATAAAACAGCAAAGGACCAGCTTAAGCCAGCTCAAACCAGCATCCCAGCTTCAAAACATACCTAACCAGCATATGCTGTTTTTTTTCTACAGGGATGTGATATGGGATTTGTAAAGGAAGAAAAAAACTTTGGTTCAATCATGTCTAAAAGAACTCACCTTATGACCTACGCCACTGGAGCTGATGATTGATCAGCGTCTTTTGTAGTGTTGACTACCCCGCGATCACACACTGGTGGTCAAAGTTAGTATAAATAGCCTCTGCCAACCAGGCGGGCTATTTGCACTTAGTATAAATAAACACTCTGTTAAGAAAAATACTCACATCCTGAAGAAATCTAACTGTTAGCCTTTCCATTCAGTACCTGTTCAAAACATAGCTTGTTATCATATCCGGTTCTAGCTAATGTTTTTTTTTTTATTATTATTATTACGCGCATAGCTAGTAGGCTAAGCTGTTAGCTCGCTATCTGAAGGTTAAACATATCACACAATAGTACTACACTTAGACTAATTGAGGATTTTTATTCAATATCTGTTCAGAAACATAGCTTATTGGAATATTTTGTTCTAGCCAGTAGAAAACAGTTGGCACTATGCTAAAGTAGTAGAGGAGGTAGCTTGCTATATGGCACTAACAGCACAAAGAAAGTTAAATGTTTGGAAATTGTTTATTTCTGCAAATTAGTATTGGCGAATTGGATCATGCTAATTAGCCAAACTTTGACTCGTCCTGAGTTTCACTTAGACTTGCATTTGTATAAAGATGCACCATGGATTGTCAAAAGGCAAAAGGTCTTGTTGAATTTACAGAGTAATCATTTAGTCATCTCTGTCTAGAGATTGAGGTTGCACATTACCGAAAATGAGCGATGGGCTTTCTGCCCTCTGGACTTGAGAACCTGCCTTATTTTACACATCCACATTTATAGCACAAAGGAAATGCTAAAGCTCATAAACTTTATATCTTTATGTGACAGGAAGGACTGTAACCTTGAAAATGTGCTGAGTGTCCCTCCTGCGCTTTTTTTTTTCCTTCCCTCTTGCTCTCCAAAGCTTGCTCTCTACAGTCTTTTCACAGTTCCCCTCAACAAAGGCTTTTGAGGCTAACATGAGTCTGCTTTCAAACAAGCACTGCATGCTATTGCATTTATTCTACAGTTTTTGTTTTGTTTTGTTTTTTATGCAGAATGCTATGCAAAGGGTTCTGACCTCTAAATTCCATGTATCCAATATATATGTATTTGTTAATATATTTCAAAGTAGACAAAGAATAGCCACAAATATATTGCTAATATGTATTATGATATTTATTATTGTTTTATATGAATATTTGCCTGTAATTTTATATGTAATATGTATATATAAAAAAAAAATAATAAGAGAGAGAGAGAGAGAGAGAGAGAGAGATAAACATGACATAATTAAACAAGTGTCTTTCACAATTTATTACACATTTAGTATACATTTATCAGTACGTTAGAATTCTCTTCTGTTGCAGTTACTTGGGCAAATGCCTAAACTGAATCTGCTCTAAAAAAATCAAACAAACAAAAAAAAGCAGAGTAGAACGGATGCACCATTTCTCTTTCATCTCCTGAGGAAAGAAAGTGATAGATTTTTCCCTCGCTCGTGGCCTGTTAACATATTAATAGCGTTAGCTGGTGTTGCTCTTGTATACAGTATGCATGTTTCTGGAAGCTTGTGTGTAGCCCGCCTCAGCCATTTCTTCTCCCTGTCTGTAAATTTCCACTATTGAATGTTTATCAAAGCCTACAAATGATAAAACAAACCTCAGAACATGTGACAGTCTTGACAGCCTTTGATGCAGAAAGCGGAGTTTGTACTTCAATTCCGATGGAAAAAGAGGTCTTGAGTGAGAACCCTCGCTGTGTGCTGTAGTGAAGGCCAAGACAGCAATCAGGAATCTTGGGAAGTTCAAAGGCGAAATGCAGCGTAGGACGTCTGACTTGCTTGAAGTTGGCATTAGAATTTCTTGACAAATCCACTACAGAAAGACATGGGAAGCTGTTTTTATGGGCAAGTATTTTTAGTAAATCGCATCAATTCAGAGAAGTTTTGTCAGGGACACATGCTATACACATTGCATTAAAATCAAAGTCTAAATTTTCAACTACGAAACTATGTGGAACATAAGCAAGCCCATTTCTGCCACTGAAAAAAAAAAAAAAAAAATTATAGGCTTTTCATCGCACAATTCTGACTTTCTTTTCTTGCAATTGCGACTTTACGTTTTACAATTTAGATTTTTTTTCTTTCTCAGAATTGCATGACATTAACATGATATTAACTCCCAGTTGCAAATTATGAAGTCAATATTGCATGATATAAACTTGCAATTGAGATAAAATGATATATCAAATTTTTGAAAATTATATATCACTATATATATATATATATATATATATATATCATAATTCTGACTTTATAACACGCAACTGTGAGTTAATTCAGAATTGTAAAATATATTTAGATTCACAATTCTGAGAACATATCAACCCCCCCCCCCCCCAGAACTGAAATTTATAACTCACAATTGCGAGTTTATATCTCAAAATTGTGAGAAAAAAGTCAGAATTTTGAGATAAAAACTCACAATTACTTTTTAATTTATTATTTATGGCAGAAACAGCTACCATATGCCACACATATTCTCTGTGTTTATAATCATATACCCAGGGACGTGCACAGACATTTTGAGGGGCAGGGACTCAAGTGAAATAAAGGGCACTTCTCATAATTAGTTTTTATATATATATATATATATATATATATATATATATATATATATATATATATATATATATATATATATATATATATATATTAACGCAACTCTGACTTCCTTTAAAAAAAAAATAATTTAAAAGTTAATTAATTTTATCTTCCTCAAACTCACGCAATTGTTTCATTTTCAAAAGATGTCTACAAAATAATCCGTTCACAGAAACCATGGTCTCCTTAGTATTCACTAGGTTTATAGAGCAGCAAAGGAAACCATTCTACAATGTGCATGTTTTGAAAACATTTTCTATGCTACTAGTTTCATATGAAGAGTTCAGATGCAAAAGCCTCTAAGTGCCATCTGAAATTTTCTTATGAGCTTTTTTTTTCAAGCTCGTATTTAAGTTCAGTAATTTAACTTAAATGACAATTAATAGGTAATTTTCATTGCCAGTAATGTGAAATAAGTGAAAATAAACATACAAGCTTGATAAAAATGATCATTATTGAAGGAAATTTCAGATGGCACTTAGAGGATTTTTCATCTGAACTCTTCATATTTAGAATAACCTAAATAACTGCATCAAACAGAGGGGCGTGTTTTACTAATAATTTGTTTATTTTTGCACAAGGCACTACATCGTTTTAATTATTTTGGTGTTATCAGAATACATAACACTTTAAAATTAAACTTACCAAAATAATTGAGTAAAAATTCAATAAAAGCCAATGTCATGTATGTATTTGTGGTGGTATGGAATACTATTTTATAAAGGTTTCGAGGAAATAAAAAAAGTTAAATTACTTAAATAGTTTATTTATAAATATTGTTATTTTTAAAGTTTAATGTTAACTTATTTCTACTCAGTTTTATTTATTAATGTACCAGATGCAGTTACTCAGATTTACTACATTTTTATCTGTTTGCATCTGTAGATTTTTTCTAAATTCACCAATTTAGATTTCTAAATTTCAGGGGGAAAGACTCTTGATGTAAGTCAATAACTGGGGACGTTCTGTATGCAAATTAGGCGTCAACTAGTTAAAATGCGCACATTTGCATCTAATTGACAGGGATCTGCAGGTAAATATGATAAACAAAATAACTAAAGCATATCACCTGGTGGTGATATATGCTTATTTTATTAATTTTATTGCATGGCTTGGTTGAATTCCAATGTAGAATTGTGCGGAGTATAACAGATCGTTGCCATGAAAAACAGAGCGTTGCTATGGACTCACAGGATTCTAACCGTAGAGATGGAGCGGACTATTTTCTTTAGCGGAAGCAATACAATCGGGGGAGAGGGAGAGGGAGCGCTTCAGAACTCCTGACCTGATATTTAGATACTATATTTCAATAAATATATTTGTTTGACAGGGAAGCTGTGTGCAAACAGAAATATATATTATTTTTCAAAAAAAAAAAAAAGCATCCCAGAAAAAAGGGCACTTTCTCTCCAGGAATAAAAAGGGCAGGTGCTCAAGCCCCCTTTCATGTCTATGTGTGCACGTGCCTGCATATACCTATTGAACAAATGCTGGCACTGCATATTTTTAGCAAATGTAATAAACATTTTTTTTTGTATCGTTATTTGTACAACTGCTTAATAGATTTTATCATTATAGCAGCTTTTATGGTTAGAGATTTAGCAAACTGCATTAAAATATTTCAGAACATGAAAAGATTTCTCTGTTAATATTTGTACAATTGTGTAACAATTGCTATCACTCTTGTAAATTTGGTCAACTGCATTACTTGATGCAATTCTTTTTGCAAATGTTAAAACTAAATGATCATGTTGATTTTACATCTCTGCAACAAATGCTAACTTTGTTTTTTACGCTTAAAATGTATTTGGCTGCAAAATTCATTGTTGACAATAAGTGTTGATAAAATACGTTCAGAAAATTTAAAACGCTGTAAATATTTTATTTTATTTTATTATTTGTTCACTTCTACAACAAATTTTAGCATTGGATATCATCACTCATGTAAAAAACAAGAAAAAAAAAAGATTGCTAGCAGATTTCTTAGTTGACAGTTAAACTGCATTACTTAAGTATAAAATTGTTTTAGCAAACTTTCAACTATATTATTTTCTCTGTTGCTAAACTGCTTAACAAATGTTAGAGCTGGCTATCATAATTAATGCTCAGAAATATAGTTGATATACTACACTAAATTTTTTTTATATTAACTGTTTACTTCTACAACAAATATTTTATCATTGGCATTGTTGTTATTAAACAAATGTGGTTGCAAGGAAAACTAATTTGTTTACAAGTACAAAAAATTGAAATATGTTGATCACCTAAACAACAAATTCTTACATTGGATAGCTTCATTTACACTCAAATTTGGTCACTAGCAAACTTTTTTTTATAATTAATTAATGTTAGCTAATGATACAGCTGATAATGTTCTTCTAAAATTATGGAATGGAACACCTTTATGGTCCGAGATATCAATCAATATCCCAATATAACATAACTTAATAAACATAACAAAGAAGCTAATAAATGACCAAAATCTCCGCTATTATTTGGAGCCTCACTGGTAAAACAAAAATTTGAGTGTGAATAGTTTGAAAAACTATTCCAACAGAACTTGTTGAGTTCAATTCAATATGTCACTTATGTAAGAATGGTTTTTATGAACAGTTTGCCCAGATATTCATTCTGATGTTTCAAGAATAATGCCATTTTGCTTGATTCATGACTTAGCATTCCAGTTTCGACTCAAACAAAACTTATCTTTTTGCTTCACCTCGAAAAACTTTGAACAGCCTTGAACATCTCTTTCTCGTTTTGTTGCTCTCAGTTACATTCCGTAACAAACATTCTTAGTTCTTCATGTACCACGAACGTCCTGCAGCATTTTGTTCTGCACCTAAACAATCAAACGCACCATGGTCCCTCTAAAGGTATTGCTTTACGTCTCCTGAGCATTCATAGATTGGCGTGTACTACATACTACAGGTGCTAGGCAGGAAACCGTCTTTGTGTTTCACCTATGGACGTCCCTGTGGTAATAACACACTAGTCTCACTTTCCCCATCTGCATTGTCAGTCCCTAATGAGTATATATAATTGAATAAAGCAGCCCACACAGCAAGGCGACTAAAATACCCTGAAATACACAGCTAATGCAAACAAAAGAGTCTACACTTCATTGTAGCTTTTATATAATGGCAACTCGCACAGTAAACAAAGCATTGGGATAACAAGAATGCCGTCAGATGCTCAAAGGTAAATTTATCTTGGGAACAGCAGCTTTTCTTTGTTCTTTTTGCAGCCTGTTGTGAAATATAATTACCCTACTTATGCTTGTGCCTGATTAGGTTAAACGTCAGAAGTTTTTTACGCGCTGAAAAACTTACGCCACCAACAACTGATATCATCCATCTGTGCAAGATACTGTTTATTTACTGTTGAATATATCTTTCTTGTGACTGACACAATACGTTTTCTTTCGATTCCAATTAATTTTCTCATTATCTTGCCATATTAAAAGCGGTTTCCTTGAGATCTCTACCTATTTTTATTTGGTGATTTCACCATAATAAAAGTTGTATTCGTGAGATTTCTACCTAGTTTTCTACAAACGGTGCTTCTTTCTTTCTTTCTTTTTTTCTCTCCCTTTTGTTATGGTGAGATTACAATAATATTGTGTTTACCAGATTTCGACTTTCTTTTGATATCAACTTCAACATTTTCCTGTGATTTCAACATAATGTTCTTATTATGTAGCCATAACAAAAGCTGTTTTCCTAATATCTACTTTATTTATGTTTTGATCTTGACGCAACAAATTTGTATTGTGATCTTAATTTTCTCATGATGTAGACATAACAGATTTTTTTTTTTTTTTTTTTGCACAAGAGAAAACAACAAACAGCTTTTAAGTTGAGGGTTCTCACAAGTTTATGTTGAGATCTTTATTTTTTTTTTATTTTTTTAGTAAAGATCAATTGAATTGACATCATGACAAAGATAGAATCAAAGACTAATACAGATATGTTTCATAATATGCAGGTAGCTTCACTAACAAATACAAACATTGACGTCATTGTTTTAGCAGGTGTTAATATTAACAGTATTACAGAATGACTTGTTTATTTCCTTTGTATCTATTTAATTAGCAATGAAATTTTGTACAGTAGCTGCTCAGGAATTTATCGTCAGCTAATAGCTGCAAATGTTAGAATTCATCAAATAAATTCAGCATTTATTCATCTAGTGAGACTGCTAGTGTTCGCGCGAGTGCTGAAAATGCAGGCATATTACAGAATGATGGGAGCAGCTGAGGGTTAAGTGTTTTGCCCAGGGGCAAAACTGCAGTGGTCACAGGAAGGGCAGTTTCATGTGCCAAGTTGATATCCTTTGGTAGCGTTGACTAGGATTTAGACGAGCCTCCAAGTGCAGAGCCTTTATGTCCACATCAATCTGGTTTAATATGGATTAAATATAGATCACAGGCCATTGAACCAACCTGTTCATTTGCACTTGTTTATCTGGAGTTTATCTGAATCCTCTTCCAATGATGGCAGTCAATTCTGGAGTGTTAATGAAGGGGCAAAATAAACCAGCTCTGATTCACAGTTACACCTCAGATGTCTCATATGCACCTCCCTTCGGTTTCTCTAGTCAGAGGTGCAGGTGTTTGTGAAGTTATGCAATATTACTTTTTGCTGTAACTTCGAAAACATACCAGTTTTTCCTTTTAATTTCCAGCACCTACCAACCATTTAGAATACCTTAACAACCACATGGCGATATGCTTCAGATTTGCTAGCATCATGTTGTGTGTTGTGCCTTTTCTTTATTCTTTGCTCCTTTCTGTTCTAACAAAGCATGTTTTTACACAACATGGGCTAAGAAACCACCTATAGAACAAGGCTAAAACTTCTCAAAACATTCTAGCATCGTGTCAGTGAGTAACTCGACTAACTAAACTGCTGAAAACAGAACATGTTTGGCTACTTTGCAGAGCTTGAAGGTTTGCCATGTCCACTTATTATAAGCAATGCTTATTAAGTGTCTTAGGGCTTGTTGTTTGAGCTTGGCATTTTAGTTTTGGTATTAATAATGTAATAGTGGCTTATTGTCAAGATTTGGATTTGAGTTTATGAACCTCTTATTTTATTGATTTATTTATTTTCTAAGAAGATCTGGCAACACTAAGTCAAAACGTACACTGTCATTTATTGCACTATACAGAAGAAAAGGACAACTAAATGTTTAAATGTGTCATTTATGACACACTTAATTAAAGTTTACACTAGTAAATTTTTCAGGAGTCAATTCGGTTGTAGTTACTTCCCTAAATTACTGAACTGTTTGTACAGAACAGGATTAATCACTAAACATTGAAATAACAACCACATTTAGCTGCAGTGTATATGTGGCCATGGTGTTTGTGAATTTTTTGCATTTTATTTGTTGCTTTAGAAAGTCAACTTTCGTTCTGC
This sequence comes from Carassius carassius, assembly GCF_963082965.1. Taxonomy (NCBI): domain Eukaryota; kingdom Metazoa; phylum Chordata; class Actinopteri; order Cypriniformes; family Cyprinidae; genus Carassius; species Carassius carassius. The sequence goes on along the minus strand of NC_081770.1, from coordinate 17,633,570 downwards.
TTTCAGCCCCCATCCTTTCTCTTCTAGCAAACCATGTTTTTACTCAACTGTCATCTATTTATAAACACTGCCTGGTAGGTGCAGACCCCCTGGTCATCTGCTCTGATCGCACAAACAAAACAATACACAAGCGCACGCTCATTCCGCTGCAGTGATGGCCTCGCTGTCTGAGCCCTGGGGACAGTGGCTGCTCTAATGATGGAGACTGAGGGGAAGACCTGCTGTGAGTGAATAATAGAGCTGTCCAGACATATGCCATGTTCTCTGGACTGGTGATTCCTGCTGAGCAATGGGGCGGGGCTTATGATGTCGCTTTTTGATTGGTCTGTTTAGACAGTTGAGGAAGATGCTACAGACAGGTAAAAGCGATGTCAGAGGTTTTCTATTAAGTATTTGATTGGTTTCATATGATTGGGCACATCTTCTGTGTTTGTCTCCATTTGACTGATATTTATGTTCATGTACCTTCTAATTACTTCACCTACTTTTAGCTTGATTTTATTTTATAGAGAACATAACAGGTTTCTATTGGCCATTTTGAAAAGAAAAGCCCTTCAGTGTTTAGTTTTGCATTTTGTGTGTGTTTTGTTTTGCTTTGATTTATGTTGCTTTGTTTCAGTTTGTTTTGCTTTGTTTCATGTTGCTTTTCGTTTCTTTCTTTTCTTTTTTCTTTTCTTTTCAGAAAGCATTGCAGGTTTCTATTGGCCATTTAAAAAAAGGGCATGTCTTTAAATGTTTTGTTTTACATTTTGTGATTTTTGCTTTATTTATATATTTATTTATTTATTGCATTATGTTTTGCTTTTGCCCCTTTTTTATTTTCTTTAAAAAAATATTGCAAGTATCTACTGATCATAAGAAAAGACAAAGTCTTCAATATGTACCAGCCCAAATTTGTATTTCGATATAAAATATAAATGGCATTTGTAAGCCACTTCATTGGATCTTTTGAACGTGTCAAACTTAGAGGTGGTCTGAAAATATTTGTGGCATTTAAGTCTGTATAGATTTCCAAGGTCCCAGGCTTCAATTTTTAATGTGGTACGGGACTCCCGAGAGTGATTGATTGTTCACAGCAGCTAAAGTTCAAGCTCTTTGGGTTTGGGTAGAGAAATAGATCTACAGGCATTTACCTTAAAGCCCCTGTCAGTCTCAGCACCCTTCCTGGACCGCTGCCATTAGCACTACATCACCCAGCAAGTGTCAGAGGAAGTAGGGCTCCTCACTGAGAGAAAATCACCTTGAGGGAGAGCTCTGGAGTTCGCTGGAGATAAATCCTGTTGTGCGGGAGCCTGACACACAGCGAGAGTCCACCCATAATGGCCTCCTTCCCACTCGGAGGAGATTAGTGTGAATACGGGTGGCAGTGAGTGTCCTACAGTAGCTGCACACATTCAACATCACTCGCAGTGTAAACAATGTTTTTGACCTATCTTTAAAGTTACATTTGAAGCTTTGGGTTCCTAGCATAAGCTTTGATTTTTTTCCAAAGAGTAATTCTCATCCGATAATCAACTCTCCCACCTGCTGTTTTGAATCGGAAAGGTCTAGTTTCCCCCTCATAGATCTATGCGTGTAACTTTTCACTCATTTCAATGCTGCAACATTTAAAGTCAGCTGCCTTTGTAAATATATGGAGTTTAACTTTCATTTTTCCTTGATTTATTTCTGCAATGTATCTCTGTTTTTATTTTCTTTTTATTATATATCTTTTTATTATATATATATATATATATATATATATATATATATATATATATATATATATATATATATATATATATATATATATTATCAGGGATGTCAAACTGTGTGATTAGATAAGTGTAAAAAAAAAAAAGTAAATTGTCTTTATTTAGTAGTTTTCTTTGCTTGCTTTTTGCAGATCCAAATTTACGATTTCAGTAGCTGCTTTTCTTTTACACTGCCAAAGGTTTTTTTTTTTTGTTAGTGCTAAATCATGTCAGTTTAATTTCTGAGGTTTTATATCATTTATATATGTTGGTTTGGCGTGCTGTTGCAAAATTTGACTATTAGTTAGGCCAGCTTTCTCCTCGGTCATATATTCCGCCATATTTTTGGCACAAATCTCAAGCATATGAAGTCCATTATTCACTTTAAGTTCATGTTGTTGTTGTTTTTTCAGTGAGGAAAACTGTCTTGGGTTGCATTTAGTGTTATAATTGTTTTGTCAAATGCCATACTGATCACAACTAGTCAAGTCCAGGGTTAGTCATAAAGAGTTAGTTCACCCACAAAATGAATGATTTGTCATGAATTACCATCTCGTTGTTCATATCTGCATTTTTTTTCTTACGTGAAACACAAAATGTTCTTGTTGCTCCCAGTTATTGTTATGGGAAAGATGTGATGTTATGCGAAAAATAAAACTACAGATTTAGTGGCTCAGATTCCCCATCTGCATAAATAAATTAAGAATCCTTTATAGTCAAGATTATGAAATATTTCAAGAACTGTTAGTAACTTCCCATTTCTCGTCCCACATATAAATAGTTAAACATCTTTCAGCTCAAGTGGATACACATTCCCTGTAATAGATAAAAAGCCATTATATTTCACTTTAAACTCATATTGTAAAACGCTTTGCATTACCCTTAAACGCTGTGATACATTTTTAAAGAAGTACTTAATTTAAAACTGTCAGACTCGAGCCAATCTGAACGCATGCCTCGGGTGGGTCGATGAATTTCTCAGTGCAATGTTTATTATTAATGTGGGCTCCGTAGCAAATGCACGCTAAAAATCTCTCTCGCTCATGATTAGATGGCTAAACCATCTCCAATATTTCTCTTTTTTACTCGTTCCAGTATTGTCACGCACTTAAAACCATCACAAATGATGAAGAAAACCAAGGTGACCTGTTAGCCACACCCTTAGATGAATAAAAACATCAAATATGGGCTATGGCTATTGTAACTGAAACAGACTGCCCTCCAAGCTTTTATAAATCACTGATATTTTTCAACCTATTCTCGGATCAGTATATAAAGATGGGGTCATCTTCATTTGGCGAGCAATCCAGGAGAACGTGGCCATCAAAACGTCCCTCATTATGAGGCTGTTCAGGTGATAGATATAACACAATGGGCCTTAAAGTTGTATGCCACCATTGTGTATTGACAGCGATTTGGAGCGGGAGCTCGTGGGAAGAATTGCATCCACAGAAACAGGCCTTAAGTGCCACTTAAAAAGCGCTGAATCATGGTCTCGTAATGAGGCTGCATCTGTTCAACTTTTAAAAAATTATTTCATACTGGCGAAATGGCATTGTGCTTTTATGGAGGGTTTTGTTGAGTGTAAATGCATGTTCATTGGGAGGGCAAACTCTGTGCATGATATTAAGACTGTGAATCAAAGTTTAAATGTGTGTTTGTGTCTTCTCAGAGTTGGTGCGTAGCTGCAAGGAGCGGAGGTGTCAGTTTGACTGTGTGATCATGAGAAATGGGACGTCCTGTTTCTGTGGGGAAGGTTTCGAACTGGATGAGGATGGGAGGCGGTGTCAAGGTAAGGGTCGTTAATATTTGAACCCTGTTTGAAGAATTTGACTCTTTAGAAATGTCACTGAATTTAATTGCTCCTTAGAAACAGTTTTGGCTTATTACAGGTAATAAAGGAAGAAAAAAAAAAGCTTTCCAGAATGAAAAGCTTCCTATGAGCTAAAAAATAATAATTTTGATGTAATATCATATCCCTATACTCAGTACCTGATGAAAAACATTTTAGATAATCAAAAGAGCTTTCTCAACAGTGCGAGCTATGCTAAGCTAACAGGGTAAGATGTTAGCTACCTGAAAATTTGTTTTGAGATGTTTTTTTGTTTTGTTTTGAGATTGTTTTTAGATTTCATTTAGATTCCGAAAGAAAAAAGTAATCTGATTTTGAATCAGTGTTGGTACGCAAAGTTCTTAGCCATCTGAAAAGCCTTACATTTTATTTACCTTACTGTATTTAGCTTTGCTAATGTGATGTGTACATGCAAAGATGTAATTAATATATTTTTATGATTAATATTTTTTTTTATTGATTTTCTATCATTTCTAATCAGATACTGAATGATTAAATATCACCATTTTTAGATTTGGTAATTAAAAGAGATTCACATTATTTACATTTTTTTATTTCGCAGTTCTAATGAGGCACAGAAAATAATACACACGAAAGTTGCCTCAGCTGATATTATTTTGAGTTCTCTAGAAAAGCTATTGTAGCTGTCCAATGCATGAACTCGAACCTCAGAGAAATCGTTGCTGATTTCTTGATAAATTATGGTTATGTTAACCAAAACAGCAATTTTCTCACCCTTCCCTCCCCAAACATGCATTTGCATATTCGTGTTTCTTGATAGGTTGCTGCAGAATGGTAACATTAAGGGGTTTGAAAATTTAGGTCATGTTTTAACACATTTAGCGTTTAATAAATAGCCCCGCTATTGTCCACAGATCATGATGAATGCAGGGATTATGGGACATGCAGTCAAATCTGTATGAACACGCAGGGATCGTACAGATGTGCTTGCACAGATGGCTTCAGCCTGCAGGCCAACAGACGATCCTGCAAAGCCAAAACAGGTGAGTCCATTTATCATCCATGTTAGTTCCAGTTCCAGTCCAAAAAAAAAGAAGAAAAAAAAGAAAAGCGTATTAAGCAACATGTATTTTACTTTGATCTTTAACGGTGCTTTAAAAGTACAAGTCTTGGAATAATTAAACCCATGCATGAATAAAATAATATATCAAGTTACTGTATTAAGTGCTGGAGAGATAGAGGACTGGTCTAAATCTGTTTGTGTAAACTGATGTTTAGCACAATGCTAGTGCTAAGGGGCGCTGACAGGGTTTTAGGGTTGCTAGTTTTTGGGGGGTAGTTGCTAAGATGTAGGTTAAGGGGTTTTAACACATTGCTATGTTGTTTATAAGGTGTTTTGTGAAGTTGCTAGGAAGTTATAAGGGGGTTTTAGCACATTGTTACAGTAGGGTTGCAGGGGATTCTATATATATATATATATATAGCATATTGTACCAGTATGTTTTTGTTTCTGGGTAGTTAGAATGTTGCTAAGGGTTCTGAGAGTTTCAGCACATGACTTCTACAGTAGGTCATTTTTGGTAGTTGCTAGCCAGTTGCTAAGAATTTCTGAGGGGTTTTAGTGCATATCTATGTTATGTGGTTTCTAAGATGTTTACGCTAGCTGTTGCTTAGTTGTTATAAGGGATTTTTGCACATTGCTATGTGATTGTTGGGATTCTTGTTTTTTTTTTTTCTAGCATGTTGCTAAAGGGTTCTGGGATTTTTTATTTTTTACATATGTATTTGTGGTTGCAAGTTGTTATAGGGTTGCTGAACATAATAATAACATTTACTATAGAGAATGGTCTCTTAGCAAGAACCACTAGAAAATTTGTGTTCAATACCGAAAATAAGGAAAGGTCAACAAACTCCACAATTGACATTTCAATCAGCATTTAAATGATAGTCGTCTTTAACATCCTAAGAACTAGCCTGAGCTAGATGGGTAAACACAATGCCCTCTGGGATGTTTGATTGAACAGGAAAGCCTCAGTGGAGTAGCGCGGTCACAGTTGTGATCATCCGAGTGCATTAGTATAGATCACACTGTCATTCGCCTGATGCGAGTGTCAGTTACACTTATTGTCATCAATATGCAAATGGCCACCGGCGAGCTGAGCTATGATAAAGCCGTGGGTGAGATAAACAGGGGAGGCCTTAATGGAAAGTCAATCAGAGCCCATCTAGTCTGACCTGTGACTGTCTATCAAATTTAGAGATGATTACAAGCTCAGAGTTAATTGCACTTCATGGTGTCTGTTTATTAGTGTGAAAAAAAAGCAAGCCGATCACAAAGTTTACATGTGCATAATACGTGTCGCAGCAATTAGACTTTTTTTCCATGAGTGTGAGCTTCTTAATGAACCTGTTTTCATTTCTATATAAGTAAGCAAAAATATAAGTAAATATTTATATACTGTATGTTCATGTAACAAATACATATTCATATGTTATATTGGTGTTTCTTCAACTACAAGCATTTTTATATTCCAGGTGCAGTTTTTTTTTGTGATAGATAGATAGATAGATAGATAGATAGATAGATAGATAGATAGATAGATAGATAGATAGATAGATAGATTAGTGTATCTGTATATATGTCAATGTGTGTGTATATTTTATTAATGCATATATCAGTATTTCTTAATATTTGTTTATATACATTTACTGTGTGATACTATGTATATTCATGTGAATATGTGTACAGATCAATATTTATGAACATTTTATATACTATTCTTGTGTGAAAATTATGCAATTTAGTCATATTGCTAACACACACACACACACACACACATATATATATATATATATATATATATATATATATATATATATATATATATATAAATTATTTGTTTTGTTTTTACAAAAATGTGGTGGAAATGACATTTGTAGGTTCAGACAAAAATAACAATTAATATTGTAATTTTAGTTTATTATTGAAATGTCTACAATAGTGAAAGTTCCTAAAATGCGCATTATGTTTAATGTGAATAATTTATTATAGATAGCTCTAAGGACTTTTTGCATTTTGTGCTTCCTCTTTCAGATCCTGGTGATAAACCTCCGGTTCTGTTGACAGCAAATATGAATTCTATATCAGTTGTTTACCTCAATGGATCATCTATGCCAAATCTCAAGTCCATTGAGACAAATGGGACTCAAATATTGGACTTTATTTATAGAGAAGAGTCGCTCTGTTGGCTTTCAGTGGCCCAGGATACAGGTCAGCTGTGGTGTGCCCGCATGAGCAAACTCAAAGGCTTTTCAGAAAAACACCAGATACGGATAGGTCAGAACCTACAAAGTAAGTACGCATGTCAAGCCTCGAAGCTCAAATTAAGGAATGTTTCGTAACTTTGATGATTAATTCAGAGCAAGTGCAAACTAATGTCCTTTGAAGTTTTTATGAACTTGAGTGTTGTGTTTAATGTCCATATACATTTTCTCATTAGTCTCTCTTTTTCACTTCTTTTACCTCTTGAAGTGTTTAATGATCTGCTAATGAAGTGTTTAATGTCACAAGGTTAATTGAGTCAAGTGTGCATGTCGGTGAATGTCAGTTATTGCTTCTTTGAAGCAAGCTTGAATTATTTATTGTTTCTAACTACCAGATCCCAATTTACAAACTCATAAGTCCCATGTCTAAAAATGAATGTTTTTTTCCATGTAGATGTGGAGCATATGGCCATCGACTGGTTGACAGGGAACTTCTACTTTGTAGACAGAGTGAACGACAGGATATTTGTGTGCAGCGAACAGGGAAATGCATGTGTCACCATCATCGACCTGGACATCCAGAACCCTAAAGGCCTAGCGCTGGATCCCATCATGGGGTACTCTTGCTAACACAATCATTAGGTCCTTTCATTTGTACAAGATGGTAGCTATGAGCTTTTGTTGTTAAAACTGGGGTAGATAGCCACTATACCATATGCATAGCTGTGATCGCACATCAGTTCATATATGAATGATATGTGTAGTCGGCGCCGATAGCATAGTGGGCAGTGTGCCGATATATAACGCCGTTGAGTTGCGGGTGTCTCGAGTTCGAATCTCAGACATTTCCCGATACCCACTTCCCTCCTTCCCTCCTTCTTACATGTCTACTCTACACTATCTTATCCTAATAGGCCTAAAAGGCAAAATGGCAATAAAAATAATGATGTGTGTATGAATTGTGAGTCTACAAAACGGGTTGACTTCCAAAATAATCTGAAAAATAGTTTGTCGCTCTCCGACGACGGGGACCGTTTCTGTGCCAGAATCGTTGTGTGGAGTAATGCAGATGACCTCCCCCTCTCTTATTCTGCTGTCAGTATGTGTTAGTATAAAGAGAAATGTCATATTGCGGCCCATTCATTCAGCTCTTGCTCACAGTGCCTCAGTTTAATTGTGCTGTTGTTACTGCAAACATTCAGCTCTAGCACAATATTATGCAGAATAGAAAAATAATGGGTATGAGTGAATCTATTAAATCTTAAACGGCCTTGACTTTTGATTTCATTTACTTCAGATAGTAGATTCCGGTTTAAAACTGCTCTCTTCTTGATCCCCCACCCCTCCCCCTCTCCCTCCAGTAAACTCTTTTTTACTGACTATGGAATGGTAGCCAAGGTGGAACGCTGCAATATGGACGGCACCAACCGAACCAGGATAGTAGAGTATAAAACAGAACAGCCCACCGCCGTGACATTGGACTTGGTGAAGAAGCTCGTCTACTGGGCGGATGCATATCTGGATTTTATCGAAGTTGTGGATTACAATGGCAAGAACAGACACATGATCATTCAAGGAAACCCGGTAAGATGTGCTCAATCTTGGTTTCTTCCCCTTGAACCCATGATCTTAATGTGAAAAAGACCAAAGCTGCTTACAAAATTGCATACCTGTGGGGTAGGTACTACTGTATGTTTGGTTTGAAAAAGTATGTAATATGAAGTATACAAAAGAGCTTGAAATGGGTAGTATGAATGAAATTTGAACATACTACGTCGTCTGCCATGTTGTCATCGTTAAGTGACCTATCGTTTACGTTGCTTCACTGCCATTTACACCTCTCCCATGGCTTCATGGGATATTAGAGTGACCACTGAATGCGCAATGCAGAATCTCTGCAGAATTGGTAGGTCATCTGGGTAATTTTTGTCTACATTGTTTTTTTTAATATTAGTTTTCACATTTCTACACTTGGCATACTTTGAATCATTTTGAACATACTACTTTTTGGCATACTGTTTTTTGAAAACTATAAACATTGGCATACTGTTAACATTTGCATGCATACTAGTCTTTTGGCTTACTCTTTGTTTTAATAATATGAATTCGGCAATACTTACTTTTTCTTATTACTATGAATTTGGACATGCTATACTCGGCTTACTGTCTTTCAAATACTATGAAATGGTTGACTACTTTTTTGGCACACTGTTTTCCCGAAAACTATGAATATTACTTTACTGTTAATATTGGCATATTTTTTTCGGTCATATTGCTCTTTTGGCGTACTAGGCGAATTTGGACATAATAGGTGTGCTTTTTTTTCAAATACTGTGTATTCAGACATACTATTTTGTTTTGGCACACTGTTTTTTGCAAACTCAAATTCATTCATTTAATCATTCATTCATGAATATTGGCTGTTAATATTGCTGTACATACAGTACTGTGCATACTTGGCATAATGTTTTTCACATAATTTGCATAACATATATTATGAAATTAGACATATTCAGACACAACACAAGATGTGTTGCCGTTTGCATGTGAATCCCCAACTACAGTAGGTGGTATACATCGTGCCCCTTTCACACTGCATATTGATCCTGTAAAATTGCCGAAATGCCTTCTGTGTGAATGCAAACACGTCACGGGATTGATTCCGGGATCAATCCCAGGTTGGGGGCCTAGTAACATTGCCGGGTTCAGTCCTGGAACAAGCTCTGTGTGAACAAAAGCTAGAACCAATGCCATAAAGGGTGTGTCATACTGATGACGCACGTTATCCTGCAACTCTTTTGTTTTGAAAGCAGATCAACGTTTGCGATAAAATATGTGCAAACTGTAATAAAGCAGAGATCAGTTAGCTCCTCACTATCCGCAATGAAGCTTAGATCGTTCCCATCATAATGTCAAGTGTCTTTATGGGATCTTTATGGGATGTATGTGAACACACACACAGATTTCGGAAAACCACTGGCAGTGTGCATGAACCACAATCAAATGATCCCGGGACACATTATCCATGTATTTTCCAGAATTTCTGTGTGAAAGAGGCTTTATACATAAACAACAATGCCCCTAGTAGCTGATCAGCTGCTATGTTTATAAAGCATTGAAAACACTTCCGCTTTGCTTCTTCTCCTTCTTCCCATCTTAGCGGCCTAGTGTTTCCGACTCCTAAATTACACGTCACATCCTGATGTCATGTGTCAATACGGGACCTTTATGGGTTGTGTGTGAACGCACGCACAGATTCCGGGAAATCACTGGCAGTGTGAATGAACCAAAATCTAACAATCCAGGAACAATTGCCAGGGCACATTACCCATGTATTATCCAGAATCTCAGTGTGAAAGGGGCTTTCAGACCAGCATATGAAAGTCTAGACTGGCACCTCAACCAGTCTAGACCAGTCTAGATTGGTGACCTCAACTAAGCTATCTATAATAAGTTATTGCGCATATTTTACCCAGCTGCCTTAATAGTCAGCAGTAAAGCTGTGATAAATGATGCTCCTTTGAATAACTCTTAAAGCAGTTTATTTTGAAGGCTATAAAGTTTGGCCTCTCTCCCTCACCCCCTCAATAGGCCCAAAAGAATGGTAATACAAAATTCATAGCTTCATAAATTCAGTATAAATTTCATCCATAGTTCATAGTATGGGCCAAGGGCACTCTCAAACCTGTGCATTTTTCTCAAAAAACAATAGATAATCCATCCGTGGTTGTTTATCAGCCTTATGAGACATATGGTGTTAACTAATACCCTGATGCAAAATTTAAGAAAAGAGTTTTATAAATTCCTTCTATCCCTTTTGGAAAGCGCTTGTGTGCAGGTGTTCATGGTTTACATGATTTACATGATGTTTTTTAAGTTTTCACAGTGCTTTTACTAACAAAAGTTCCTACAGTATGTTGGTTTGAATTCAACAATTGAATTGAATGAATTCAATCTTTTTTAGAAGAACAACTTTCCTGTCAACTGTGTCTGTTACCTCCAATTTAGTCTCTCACATTCAAACATTTGATTTATCTTTGCTAATTCTGTTTCACATCGCATCTTATTCTAAGGTCAAAGTAACATTTCAAGTTATGATACTATGCAAACCAACAAGTCAAACCAAAGTTTGGAATCAGTAACGTTTTAAAAAATTAATACATTTATTTAACAAGAATGCATCAGTCGTCACACTAAAGGCTATTGTAATGTTACAAAATATTAATAATTTATGTTTCGTGGTACTCTTGTGAATGGTGGCAGGCTGACATGGAAGAGGAAATAAATCGATGAAGTCATTACTTTTGATTCTGTGCACACAAAAAAAGTATTCTCGTAGCTTCATAAAATAATAAAAAAAAGATTGAACCACTGATGTCACATGGACTATTTAAACAGTGTCCTTGCTACCTTTCTTGGCCTGGAACATTTAAATTCCGTTGCTGTCTATGCAGGGTCACAAAGCTCTCAAATTTCATCAAAATTATCTTAATTTGTCTTCCAAAGATGAATGAAGGTCTTACTGGTTTGGAACGACATGAGAGTGCAAGTAAGGCAGAATTTTCAGTTTTGGGTGTACTATCCCTTAAAAAAATAAAAAATGTATGTATCATCTATCATGAAAAAGAAATATATTCCACTAACATTAGGGTGACCATATGCGCCGTTCATACGGGACACGTCCCAGCCAGGATTTTAATAATGCCTAAAACATCCAGATCAGTTTGACCAATAACATGCAGGTATTATACATAACCGACAAATCGTGGGGCTGCGTGTGAGAAGGTGAGATCTAGAGGGAACGATCAAAGCGATGCAAATATGCGCATGTTTCTTTGTTCGATTGACTTGAAGCATCGCTGCGCACAAATCCAAAAAAAAAAACCAAAGTGTGCCACAATGCTTCAAGTCAAACGAACGAATAAACATGTGAAAGCGATTCGAAAGCATAAGGAGCCGTCTGCTCTGCACTTTAGCTATCATGAATGTTACACAGTGCAAATAGCCAAAACCTGGATATTTTAGACAATATTAAAATCCTGGCTGGGACGTGTCCCATATGAACGGCGCATATGGTCACCCTAACTAACATATTAAGCAGCACAACTACTTTCATCATTGATAAGAATGGAAAATGTTTCTTAAACAGCAAATCAGCAGATATGATTTCTTAAAGATCATGTGACTCTGCGCAATGATGCTGAAAATTAAGCTTTTTTTTATCACAGAAATAAAATATATCCAAATAGAAAATAGTCTAACTTTTTAAATTGTAATAATATTTCACAATATTACAGTTTTACTGTATTTTTAAGTAAATAAATGCAGTAGACATAAGAGACTTCTTTCAAAAAACAAATGTTATCAACTCCAAACTTTTGAATAGTAGTCACCACAAAGTAAATCTTTGAAATATTTTATGCTATTAAGTACTTACCTGCCAAACTTTGTCAAATCCAGTAAGATTTTCTTACTTTTCTTACTGTCAGTAAAATAGTTCCAGAATCAACCTCCTACTTGTGAAATCACAGGGAGCATGCACCCAAAATGTGGCCATTTATGTAAAACCGTTGTTTTCCTTGACACTTTTGAAACAATCTCAATGTCCCCAGTCAGATCCGTTAGCCTGGTTGAGCTTTGAGTTTTTTTTTTTGACCTTGCAGAGTCCTGGCTTCCCACTACAACTCTTGTGTACTTTTTTTTATTGATTTGTTCATCCATTTCCTCCGAGTCTCAGCTCTAACATATTCCCTGGGACTCTATCGAAAGCTGTATTGGTGCATTTTTCTCAAAGCTGGCACTGAAAGATAACCTGAATTGAACTCCGCTACCTCAAACTCATTTGTTTTTAACGTCAGTCTTACTCGTTTTTTCCCCCGAAATCAAAGCCTCAACGCTACCTGCTGGTAATTTGTAGCACAGATGTGACATCAAAGATCCCTGCATATTTCAACTGGTGTCTGTCAGGGCTGCTGTTTATTCACCGAATGTTACATCAGCTCTATAGCTGGATGGATTAAAGAAGCAAATTTAAGCAGATGTATTTGTGTCGCGTTCAGAATTAAGTCGAAGAGGTGCCATGACCTCTAGATGAGTCTTTCTCTTTCCCTATCCCTGTGTTTCTCTTTCTAGGTGTCGCACCTGTATGGATTAGCGCTCTTTGAAGATTACCTGTTTGCGACGTGTTCTGAACCCTCCAGAGAGAGCAAGGTGGACATATATAGGATAAATCGCTTTAACAGGAGTGACACAAACACTGTTACCACTTTGGAAAGTGGCAGAGCTGTCCGAGTTTATCACAGATTGGCTCAACCTACAGGTAAACTTGTTGTTGGAGCATAATGTAATCACCAAAAACTCAGATTAAAAATAGTGATACTTTTTAATGTTTTTGGACTGAATTATACTTAAATGATCATATTAAATTGCTGTAAGAAAAGAAATGGATACATTTCTTCATAAAATATTGTATTTTTATGCATGTTGTTACATAGCAACAATTTATATACTGTACAATTATAAATTGTTTCATGAATGAGGCCTAATACAGATGAAACAAGCCAAAATGTCTTTCAATTTTACTATCAAACTTGCTAAAAGGAGTCCGTGTGTGTGTGTGTGTGTGTGTGTGTGTGACACAGGTATTACAAAGGAGAGGGTTACTTATGAGGACATAACCCATGTCCCCATTTTTCAAAATGCTAATCAATCATACAAAATGCAGAATCAGTAAAAATGCACAAAGTTTCCTGTGAGGGTTAGGTGTAGGGTTGGTGTAGGGTGATAGAATATACAGTTTGTACAGTATAAAAACCATTACGCCTGTGGGATGTCCCCACTTTTCACAAAAACAAACGTGTGTGTGTGTGTGTTTGTGTGTGTTTTAATATAAATATAAAAGTAATTGTAAGGAAAAGTTTAAAATAAGAAATACAGTTTCATTTTAATATGCAAAGCCGCAACTTTGTGAAAGTATATATATATATATATATATATATATATATATATATATAAGAAAAATATAAGAAATAAGAAATACAGTTTCATTTTAATATGCAAAGCCGCAACTTTGTGAAAGTATATATATATAGTATATATATATATATATATATATATATATATATATATATATATTTTTTTTTTTTTTCTTGCTAAACAATTAGTTTTTATAGTTTTCTTTTATTTTTTAGCATTTTTTGATTTTCAGTTAGCATTTAGCCTTACCACAAAGAGACTAATGAATTTGTGTCACAATATTGTAGTGTTTACATATGACATATAATCTCAGAAAATTTTCTTTCATCCTAAAAGTTTATAAACCTTTTTGTTTTCTTGTTGCTATTATTAGTTAACATTTAGCATTTTAAGTAGCATTGCTTTCTCCTTTATGTACAAACATTGTTTTATTCATTTTATTACTTTAAAACATTGAAGAAACACTGGTTTACATTCTATATTAGCATCTATTCATATTGCTAATTGTGCTAAAAGTTACTAATGAATCTGTGTCAAAATATCCTAGAGTCAAAATCATGAAAAACATTTTCTCCTCCTCATTTAAAGACTTTATGCCTATGTTTTGCTTTCCTAACTGTACACAATTAGCCCTTTATTAATTAGCATTTTGCTATGTAGCATGAAGTATTTTTTTTCCCCTGCTGTGTGTGAAACACCATTTTAATAATTTTATCCTCCTAAAACACAGAAGAAACACTGCACTAGATCTTGTATAACCATTTCACGGTGCAAAGTGACTAATGAAGTTGTCAAAATATCACAAAAAGCATTTAGCACATTTTATTGTGCTGTTTTATGTACAGCAGCATCGTTTTTAAAGATGTTTTAGTGGTATACAGTTGTTTACTATGAAAAATGATAAACCTTTTAGAGTGTGGTGATATTTTCCAATGCTAGCTCCATGATACTGACCTTTCTCGTTCTCCAGTCAGGACTCATGCTTGCAGTCCTGACACACACGGACGAAAGGGTGGATGCTCGCATATCTGTCTCCTGAGCCACAACTACAAATCGCGTGTGTGCCGCTGCCGGACCGGTCATGTCCTTGCCAGCGACGGGAAGTCATGCAAAAGTGAGGGTCACAAAAAAAAAAAAAACAATCTCTCTTTTCTGTCTCTTCCTCCTGTAGCTCCCTGGTGTCTGATTAGCTCTGGGAGATGGGTCTCTCATGTAAATGGTTTTTGGGTATTCCCAATGGAAGAGGTGCTGCTATCTGAAACCGTATATCAGATGGATGGCCCTCGTGGGTTTGTCGGAATGGAAATTTATGACTAAATTTATGGACCCGCAAGACGCTGAAGAATGGACACGTTTCGGTGATTAATAGTCCACGTTCAGCACATTAGGGCAGAAAACTTGGGAAATTGATATGTTTTGTCTCTTGGCATCAGGATCATTGACTATCTAAGAATATTTGTGTTTGTTTGTGTAAGAAGACAGAAGATCTTAAAAGGAGTTTTTCCTCAAAGTTCATATGGTGAACTACTTTAAAAGTATATATTGCCAACAGTTTTATTTAGTGTTTACGAATTATGCTTAAGTTATACCTTGTGTCATAAAAATAAGTAGCTTTCACTTCTAGATTTTGCCATATAAAAGCCTGTTTCTGTCACATATTATTAAGAAGAAGAAGAAGAAGAAGAAGAAGAAGAAGAAGAAAAAGTAATTGTGACTTAAAACTTAAAGATATAAATTTAGAATTGCATGTTTAAATGTTATATTTCTGACTTTTTCTCAATTCTGTTTAAATCTCACCATTTAATTTAATTTTTCTCTGATTCTAAATCTGCATCTTGCATTTTTTCATCACTGAATCAAAGATAAAGTAAAAATGACTTTTTACTCACAATTCCGACTTTTTTCCTCAGAATTGTACGTTTATATCTCTAAATTCTGAGAACATACAGTATCACTCTTATCAACGTGATCTCATGAGAATACGTGTGTATTTTTACGTTAAATGTGGTTCTACCACACGTACATTTACTTACGTTTTCATGCACATAAAAACGTACAATTTAGACGTATTTATAGCAGTAAAACGTACAAATACTTACGTTTTAGCAGCTAAAAAAACTTAAATAATCGAACGTAAAGTGTGAATTTATATGAATTCCCATGTATTAATATTAAAATCGTGGCTTTAATGATTTAAATCTGTTGTATTTAATTGTCATATCAATAAATGTTTTTATTGAATTTATTGAAAGCAGTTTACTCATCTACTTAATAGGAAATAACATTTCTGTGCATGCTGCAAACCATAGATACACAAAAGCACAGCATAAAATTACAAATCACATCCATTTTATTTGTTTGCTGTACTCCATATCTTTAGAATCCAGATGTTTGCAAGGAACATATCCATATCAATCGATCTTCATCTTCATTATCAGCAACAGCGTCCGTCACAGTCAAAGCCCGCATTCGTTATGATTCGAATTTGAAAATAGCGCCTGTGCACCACAGGAACGTTACGACATGGTTTACGGCACTAATATCGAACTCTCATTGGTTCTCACATAATTCGTCACAGATTGCGACATGTCGTGTTTCAGTTGATAGAGTGCGCCAGTGCTCCTTCACGGAGAGAAGACAGATTCATAATTTCACAGATTAATAAATTAAATTCTGCTCTGTACCCTATAAAAGCTATTACCTCCAGAGAGGACTGCGACTGGAACTCATTATCATTTGAACTACTTTTGATATTTTTTCGCAAAAAATAAATGATTAACATTGTGTTTGTTTGTCTGTTATTTGTTTATTTATAACAGTAACGTTATGTAGTTTTAAGAAATGGTTATGGGTAGGTTTAGGGGTAGGTGTAAGATTAACGTTAGTGGCTCAAAATAACGTTTTAATGTTATATTTTTACTAAAATTGTGTTTTATTATGTTTTATTCTTTTAACATTCTGTATAAAATGGGTAGGTTTAGGTTCGGGTGAGGTATAGGGATCTTACATTTATCAAAAAAAATTATAAAAAAGGGAAAATATACATAAATATTAACCACATCAACTCTGGGGACCCACCGGTGGGTCCAATATTGCATATGCCTAATTCTCAAAAAATCAAAATAACAGCTCAAGTGGTTAAAAAAATTAATCCGATACGCATTGAAAAGCAGCTTCATGAGCAAATTTCTATGAATAACTGACTGGTCAGAGAACACGTTCTATCTGTACGTATTTGAGGTTGTTTTTACGTAAATTTCGATACGTATCAAACCTGTAATTACGTCCAGATAATACGTAAATGCCACTGTAAATACGTAAAGGCACATACGTATTGGACAGTTTTAATTTACGTCTAAATATGTACGTTTTGATTGTGAGATCAGGCTGCTCTTATTTGCCCCTCAGAATTGGACTTTATGACTCGCAGTTGTGTGTATATCACGCAGTTCTGAGAAAAACAAAAGTCAGAATTAAATTATGTAAACTTACAAGAAATAAAAGTCCGAATTGTGAGATAAAAAGTCGCAATTACCTTTTTTTTCATTATTCAGTCGTGGAAATGGGCTTCCATACAATTCTGAGTTTTTACCACAGTTCTTTTTTCCCCTCAGAATTGCAAGAAAAACGGCAGAATTGTGATCTAAAATGTTGCAGTTGCATTTTTTTTCTGCCATAAAAGCCTTTCATACTTGACCCTAACAATGAGTGCTACTTAAAATTTTACCTTTTTTGTATAAACCTTCCCACATCCACATTCATTGATATTATTCATCACTGTGATGTGTCATTCAGCTCTCAGAAATATAACGATGTGCATCAAATGGGAGCATAAATCGTCTATTTTATAGTGGTTTTAAATATGGCTTCTCCAATTGAGTTTTTTGTTTTTATCTCAAATGTTACTCAATGTGAAGCTTTTTGAAATGAAGCCAGACTCGTCATTCATTTGTTATGAATGAGTTGAAGAACCATTCATTTGTAAATTATTTACTTCACTGGATTATACAAGAACAGGACATGGTTATTTAAAGCAGTTCACACAAAAATGAATTTCCTGTCTTTCTTAGCCTCATGGAAGTCAATACCATTGTACAACATTAATTCTCACATCTTGTGAATAAACTTTATAAAATAAGACTTGAGAGCAATGTAATGGTATTTGCTCGAGAGTCAATAATGGCTCAAATTTCTCTCACAATGGGATCATTTGGCCTTTGAATCAAAGTTCAAAAATGCATAATTTTTCTTGTTGGGTTCCTCTATCCCTTCATCCTTGATTCTTCCTCTTGTTTCTCTGGATCTCACTGGATCTCAGACCTAATAATAACTACAAGCATCCTCTCTACTGCAGCCTGTAAGTTATGAATTTCGAAAACATTGTGCTTTATATGAATATATCCCTTTCTTTGCTGCCCCCACTTAGGACCCTGTTTGTCCCCAGATACTTCTACACACACAAACACAAACTCCGATACAATTACAAACACAATGTAACTGTTATGCACCAAAAAGATGATTGATTCCATAGAATCGAATCAGTGGAACTAAATCTGGTTTTAATTAAGCTTATGTAATTAGCTTGAGCCTCTCGTTTTGGATACATTTTTGTCAAAGGCTTTAATTTGCAGAACTGGATTGAAAACAGAGGCTAATTATATCAATTAATTAAGCTCTGACAGTACTGTGGCAGAAGGCTTATTACGTTACGCCACTGCGTTTGTTTACATTGGGTAATTGTGTATTCGCAGAACCAAAGAACGAGCTGTTCCTGTTTTACGGAAAAGGACGGCCCGGGGTTATCAGAGGTCTGGATATGAATATCAAGTCTGGAGATGAACATTTGATTCAAATCGAAGGGCTCGTGAGTCCCAGAGCGCTGGATTTCCATGCAGAGAGTAGCTACATCTACTTTGCTGACACTACAAGCTTCCTTATTGGACGGCAGAAGATTGATGGAACCGCTCGGGAAACGATCCTTAAGGACGGTATGTTTACTGTGATTTACTCAGAGATTAATGTTGGCTTTTATGTAATTCTGTTGAGCCGTACCTCAGTTTTATTGTGTAAAAAGCTCTTAAATATTCTCTAACGAACTAATTTTCGCTTTAGCTTGGTGATGAATCATCTGTTCAACCATGCGGCGTGGTATGGTAGAATCAGGCCACCTGTACTTGAGCACTTCTATTGCCGTTGTTTCCAAATGGGAAGTTATTTATCATACATTTTGTGCAATTCAGTCGTCGGGGGAAGCTCGCCGGTCGATACCGTATAATTTCACTGGGAAGAATTAGGGGAGGACAGTGATTAATTGAGCTGTCTTTGATGTTATCAAGCTAAAAGAACAACATTTTCTCAATTTCTTTCTGCTCTCTCTTTTTTCAGAGCTGGATAATGTTGAGGGTATTTCGGTGGACTGGATAGGTAATAACCTGTTCTGGACAAATGACGGTTATAGAAAGACCATCAGCGTGGCTGGGCTGGACCGGCCCTCGCAGACCAGGAGAACACTTTTAGAAGGCAATATGTCTCATCCCAGGGCCATTGTTGTGGATCCTCTAAATGGGTAAGCCCATGATACCTTTCCTGCTTACAGAAGCATTTAAAAGATTATTCTGCAGGGATTTCAATCTGTTAAAGCCTTGGATGAAATCCAGCCATTTAGAGCACACTGGGGGTGGGATGTTTGCCCTTTGCACTTAGAGATTTCATCAAGAAATTTCGACAACCCTGTTCTTCCTCTAGTTTCATTAACAAAAAGCACTGTGGTAGTATTAGATGACAATAACATGGTACTTTAATATATGTTATGGTGCAGCAAAACACAATATTTACACACATTGAACTCCAAGGTATTACCATATGTCTAAAAGAATAAAAAACTGACTGTGGTGAGTTGTTATTGTCATTATGTGAATAATATGCAATTACTTAATACATAAAAAAGTAACTGTAATCTGTTTATGAGCTTTTTTAAATGTAATATACTCAAATTACAAGTATTCTTTTCTTAGAATCTGATTAAGTAATCCAGATTACATGTAATCAGTTACTTCTCATCACTGTACATTGGTCAAGAAGTCATGAATTGGCATCAGATTATAGTATTATGCTACTTTAATGTATTATGCTACTGTCTTTTATAATATGCTACAGTATGTGTCTAAAATTTAAGACACATACTGTAGCATATTATAAAAGATTAAACCTGAGTAAGTTTCTTCTTCTGTTGAACACAAGTTATTTTAAAGAATGTGGGAAACTAAACAGTTGGTACACAGAAATATAACTCTGTGGGGACACGATATCGATAATTGTTGCTTTGAATATCACGGTTATCGTCAATACCAGTATATTGGGACACCCTAGTACCTAAATTTCAGAAGCATGGTATATTTCACAGTATGATGGTATTACTGTCTGAATGCCATATACATAAAAACAATGTAAAACCATGGCACTTTGGTATATAGCACTGAATAAGTATAACGATATTCTGAAGAATATGATGGAATTACCATAGTACACATCCAAGAATTATATGATGGTAAATGTTGAAAGAAAGAAAAAAATCTATTACTATAGCTCCAAAAAACATGGTACTATACCATGATTATAATTACATTCCTTGATTCCTTGAGTTACAAAACACATTTATTCAATAATATTGTTAATTTAAATCGAAGACAGTTAAAGATGTACTATTGTGTCAGAGGGAGCTAACGTGAACATCCTCATTCAGTGTCATTGCTTAGATGGAAAGGCTTAAAGGGAATACAGAAACTCCATGACTGTAAATCGCTGCCTTGGCAGAACAGTGAAGCCTGACATAAGAGGTTTAAAAGTTAAAAGGCAGGTTCCAGTTTCTGCTTACATTTTAGTGACTTCTTTCCATGTGCTGTACACTTGACGTGTTTATCCTGGTAATGGGTTTCTGGATTGGGTTGTCAGTTTTTAATAGC
Source organism: Carassius carassius (assembly GCF_963082965.1). Classification (NCBI taxonomy): domain Eukaryota; kingdom Metazoa; phylum Chordata; class Actinopteri; order Cypriniformes; family Cyprinidae; genus Carassius; species Carassius carassius. The sequence goes on along the minus strand of NC_081770.1, from coordinate 17,612,823 downwards.
TTCGGTGTCTTGGAATTTCAGATCATTTTAGTTGCAAATAAGACCTGGAGTCTTTGGAATAATTACCAGTAATCAGTTTTAATCTGCAATTCATCTGTAATTGTGTTACTAGAAACTGGTTTAAAATTTGAAACACTCTAAGTTTTTTTGAACTTCGGATCACGGCTTAAGCTTATGCTGAATATTCAATACCTATCCCAGCTTACCCCCCCCCCCCCCCCTCACTTAAATCCCATTTCCTTCTCTAAAAACTGTCCTTTACCGTGTCTGTCCTTCCATATCCCATGTATGCATGTCATTTCCTGTCTGTGCTTACATGATAAGATGGAGGATTAGCAGTTTATGACTCTAGGTCCTGATCACATTTGCTCTCCATCTCCATCACTTGCCTGGTTTGCCTGTTCACAGCAGGTGCTGTCACTCAAAGCCCCGTCTCGTGAATTATTCAACAGGTCACCAAATATGATTTGGGGGAATAAATTCCCTCTGTCATGTTATGTTAGGCTGCGTCCAAATGCGCAATGCTATGTACTAGTGTTAAGTTTATGTTGTGAAATGTAAGTGATTTGAACTTAGAAAATATGGACCTTGAACGAGGTGCAGAACAAAAAGTTTTGGGTTCCAAATAAATCATGAATTAATAAAAAAAACATCTTATTGTACAAGCCTTTTGTTTAGATGGTTAGGTGTTGATATTGAACTCAATTCTTTTAAAGGATTATTTTACAGTGAGCTGTCTTTTAGAAGGCACCTTTGAACAAAAACCCTGGTCCAGGGGCATAAATTTAACCAGTATGATAAGACTGTGTCTTAAGAACTAGTTTGACCAACTAGCAGTTTGACCTACTTGAACTGGTACAGCCAACTTGTAACTGGTTTGTTCTTGGTCCAAGATGGTCTACCAGCTTACGACCAGCTTTGAAAGCTAGAAACCAGCGACAATGTTCCAAAATCAGCTGTTTTTTCTTTTTCTTTTTTTCAACTGGAGGTCTAACCATAGTCTTTAGTTCTGGTTTGAGGCATTCAAATCCTGCTTCTCAGGGAATTTCCCAATTGCTAAATGGTGCCCAGTATTGGATGTTGGTCTCACTGCTGAGCTTCTTAACTAGCTCAAAAAGCATGGTGAACTATATATTCCAGAAACACCATGATGGTGGTTTGTTGGAAATCTTGACTACACTACCAGTTAGAAAGGGTGTGGGCAACTCTGGCCTTCGAGATTCAGCAGTGTTTATGCTGCATTTCATTTGTACTCGGAAGTTGGAAATTCCAAGTTCCCTGTAACTGGAACACCCTCCCATATGGAGGTAAATCGGTAGCTAAACTCGAGAGGTTGATAATCTGAATGCGAGATCTTGTTATATTAATATTTGTATTTGTAAATTGAAATTTATACTCACAGCTCTGATGTGAAAAGCTGAATCTTTCAATTTGCACCCACAGACAATGATCAAAAGTCACATGTTTTGAATTGGAAGTTGTAGATTAATAGTTACAAATGCGTAGAATGACATTCACATAAAGAAAATGACACAAATGTTTACGACATATTTACTTTACTTCAGTTTCTCTGCACATTATCAAGTTGACACTTACAACCTCTCAGATCTGGCAGTCCAAGTTCAAATCCTAGCGCTCTGATTTTTGCTACTCCTCTTGCGGTATTCCTGTTGCAAAACTCACTTGTGCACTTGTATATGCAGATGTGAGAGAGCAGAGCTGGGGGCAGGGCTGTGGTGTGAATGAAGATATTTTATTGTTTGATGCCCAAACAATGAACAACGCCAGCCATCGTGACTTGCCAAGAAATAAATTTGTGTTTTATGCATATGTATCAGTTATTTGTAAAACACTGAAAACTATATTCATCGAAATATCCGTAGCTGTTACAGGATTTTAAGACACTGCATTAATTTTGTCATTCAGGTATTATCTGGTAGACAAATAATGCAACATCTTTCAAATGCATATCCTATTGCATATTGCAGAGTAATATCGCTGTATCAGAGCAGCTTAGAAACAGTTGTGACATGTGTCATGTGGTTCATGGAGCTATCAATAGTACTAAACATCTCGCGCTGTTAATATGTTTAAATGGGATTAATCGGGACAGACAGCAATTTCACTATATCTGCAGTGATTTCTAGTAATTATTAACACATAGGGCCCTATTTTAACGATCTAAACGCAAAGTGTAACGCGGTGAGATCAAAGCATGTCACAACTGTTTCTAAGCTGCTCTGATACAGCGATATTACTCTGCAATATGCAATAGGATATACATTTGAAAGATGTTGCATTATTTGTCTACCAGATAATACCTAATACACTTTTGATAAAATGGCGGAAATTGTTGGTGGAAAAGCTGAACCCTTCTCAAGCGTAGAAACCGATCAGATATTCTACGGGGTAAGCAGGAACCCACCAAAGCTCTGCATGATGAGTCAGTTAATATATAAATGTGTGTGTATTGGTACGATTGTTCAATTAATTAGCCAATTTCATTCATCATTATAAGTAGTAATAGGATGAATTGCAAATATGTAGCCTAATTCTAATACATGCAATAACTATCCATCATTACATTTTTATATTTTTGTTTTTAATATTTGTCATGTTTGTGTGATGCATCCCTGTGTGTAATGAGCAAAGTCAACACGCACTGTGGACCTGACCAGAGGTGCATTTTCTACCAGCGCGCTCTTTAAAACCCTCTGGGGATGGATTGGGCGGTACCGCCCAAAATGGCATACTTTTACAAATGTGTAGTTATCTCAAAAACTATTAATGCTAGAGAGATGCGTTTTTTTTTGCCGTCTTCCTCAGATTCCACTGAAAACAGCGGTATCCAGTTTGTATATTAAACACGCTTCCCTTATTGCGCAATACCACTGCGTAAACAGGCCAATGAAAACTATTATGTTAGGCAGATTCAACACGCAACAACCAATGTAAAAACCGCTGGGAGGAATATTTTTCTAACCCAATCAGAGGAAGGTTACCATGATTTATTCTAGCCATTCAGAGGACTCTGTAGCTCTGCTGTAGCCTTGTAAAAGCTGGGCTGGACTATAGTAAAACGACCTCCAGCCAGGTGTAATCAATAACCGATCGGAAAATCAGCATGAGGTGGAGAAAGCAGAAAGCGATCGGAGTGTTACATAGAGCGATCGGAGTATTAGCGAGCACAAAGAGATCAATTCGAGAGAGATATAGCATTATTACAGAATTGTTTTATCAAAATTGCAAGCAGTAAAAGATTTAGGGCAGAACAAGCTCTGGAACAATTACTGGAAAGTGACGAGGGGAAATCTGGAGCAGACAGCTTTTACACAGATGACGAAGTATTTTACCAGGATGGGGAAGATCCATTTGAGGACTGGTATGTAACTTCAAATAACCTCTTTATCATTATAATTTATTATATCATACATCTTGAGTATGTATATGTTTTGGATTTTTAGTCAGATAGCGATTGAGGCATGAAATATTTGTTTTAGTGTACCATACTACTCTTTCCCTGTAAACTCAGTTCAAGAGTGGTGTGCAATTTGTTTCAATAGACTGACTTACTCAACTAAGTAAACTGCTCAGGTCAAGAGAGGTGAAATGTGTTTTTAGTGTACAGTGGAGTTTCATAGGGTTACATGAGTTTATAGGAGTTATTTTTTCTACATTGAATTTTGACACAAAAAAAGCTTCCAGTTTGATTGTGTATTTGCTCTGATGCAGGATGCAGACAGGACAACTCGCCGCACACCCCTACCCATTGTCCCTTGGACCCAGCAAACCCTGCACACAAGCCTGCAGATGTCAGAAAGTACTGTGAGCACTGCAAGGCAAGCAAAGTGTACAACAAGACCTCCTGGCCTTGCTTTGCTCACTGGCATGCCTAGGACTGTTTGTAAAAAAAGTTAATTATTTAATTGTTCTTTACACATTTGATTAAAAAATAACACATTTCTGTCAAGCAAAGAGTTTGAAAAAAAAAATTTTTTTTCAAAAACTGTTCTATATTGTGTGTTTTTCAGTAATAAATTACAAAAAAAAATCTCATTTTCGTTTTTGAAATTCTCTAGTTTATTGTACAATTTTTCACTCATACTTCCTTTATAAACATATTGCATGCATGCTTATGGTAGCTTAGGGTCTTCTAAATCCATCGATACCAAATACATGGTGGTCCATCATCATTACATATGGTTTATAAGCCGAAATGTAAAAATAGAGAAAACAGACCAAAAAGGGCTTAGTCCCAAAAATAAAAAAAACGCCTAGGACTGTTTGTAAATAAAGTTAATTATTGAATTGTTCTTTACACATTTGATTGAACATTAACCCATTTCTGTCAAGCAAAGGGTTTGAAAAATATATTTTTGGGTCAAAAACTTTTCACTTTTGTTGTGTGAGGTAGGATTTTCAGTAATAAATGACAAAAATCTCATTTTCGTTTTTGAAATTCTCTAGTTTATTGTACAATTTTTCACTCATACTTCCTTCATAAACATATTGCATGCATGCTTATGGTAGCTTAGGGTCTTCTGAATCCATCGATACCAAATACATGGTGGTCCATCATCATTACATATGGTTTATAAGCCGAAATGTAAAAATAGAGAAAACAGACCAAAAAGGGCTTAGTCCCAAAAATGAAAAAACGCCTAGGACTGTTTGTAAATAAAGTTAATTATTGAATTGTTCTTTACACATTTGATTGAACATTAACCCATTTCTGTCAAGCAAAGGGTTTGAAAAATATATTTTTGGGTCAAAAACTTTTCACTTTTGTTGTGTGAGGTAGGATTTTCAGTAATAAATGACAAAAATCTCATTTTTGTTTTGAAATTCTCTAGTTTATTGTACAATTTTTCACTCATACTTCCTTTATAAACATATTGCATGCATGCTTATGGTAGCTTAGGGTCTTCTGAATCCATCGATACCAAATACATGGTGGTCCATCATCATTACATATGGTTTATAAGCCGAAATGTAAAAATAGAGAAAACGGACCAAAAAGGGCTTAGTCCCCTAAGGGTTAAATAACAAAAGCATATTGTGCCATTGACTTTAGACTTTAGAACAGGTTTGAGTTGGTCTATGGCGCAGTCTATTTTCATCTCCTTAAAATAGCAATGTGCCAGGAATGCGCCTGAACACACCTCTTTTTTTAGACCAGCATGCCCATGGGCGCACAACTGGGCACAAATGAATTTGTGCCGGGTATATGATAGGGCCTATAATGTGCATTGATTGTGCATGGATAACTACTCTGACTATGCATTACAATTGCATTTTATTCTGGGGAATGAAACACCATTATATTCTCAAGCTCATTGGCAGGTAAATGTGGTCAAACACCTTAATTGTTTGATCACATTTTAGCTCAGTCCTGTTTAGTTAATTTGAAGAGATTTTGTTACTAAAAAAATGTGCAATAATTACGATCCATGAACGACCATTTAAAATATAAGATTTTCTAATATGCTTATTATATATATTACAATAAGTGTAGTATTTAGGGTTAAAATAGTATAAATGTTTTTAAATTCCAGTGCAAAGAGGCAAATTAGAGGCATTTGGTGGCCAGAAAAGTAATATTCATATGTAATGCCATTGTTTAACCTAGCCTTATTGATGTTTAGTAAATACATGTATGTAGCTCTACTCTAGTTGCTCAATACAGTATTGCTGGTCATAGCTGCATATTTTCTAGGTTTTGCTTTTTTATGTACATTTAGACATTAACAAAAACTCTCGATTTTTATGTTTTTTTTTATGTTGTTTTTAAAAAAGTTTATTACAGACAAACAAATTAGGAATTTAACCCAATGAAGAAGTTTATTTTTACAAAACATAAAAATAATAAAAACAACAGAGTTATGTTGCAACTCTGGTACAGTGATTTGCAGTGGGATATACAAAGATGTTGCATTATTTGTCTACCAGATAATACCTGAATGACAAGATGAATCTAGTGTCTTAAAATCCTGTAAAAAGCTAAGGATATTCATTGAAAATAGTTTGCAGTGTTTTACAAATAAATGATACATATGCATAAAACACAAATTCCTTTCTTGGCAAGTCGCGATGGCTGGTGTTGTTCATTGGTCGGGCATCGACCAATGAAGGGAATTAGAATATGTGCTAAACTTTGTAGGACAGTAGATCTCCAAGGCCAACGTTTCCCACCCCTGAGACACCGGAACAATGCCTATCTATATTAAACCATCTAGAGCTGAATGGAAATTAATTTCGGTCTAAGCTGGTCCTCTTCAGCAGTGTGTCATGATCTTAAAGATATAATTTCTCACTTGGTTTCTTAGATGGATGTACTGGACGGACTGGGAGGAGGATGAGTTAATTGACAGCAGAGGAAGGATAGAGAAGGCCTGGATGGATGGATCTCACCGTCAGATCTTCGTCACATCCAACATGCTGTGGCCTAACGGCCTCACTCTGGACCACTCCTCCAGCGTCATGTACTGGTGTGATGCCTATTATGACCACATTGAGAAAATCTACCTCAACAGCAGCCACAGAACGGTTAGTAAATGAGTGAGTTGGCTCTTTAGTTCTCAGACACCTCCGTTTCCTCTCTCTTTTCATCTCAGTATTTCCCTGTGAGTCACAGACCTGATCTACTTTTCACAGGTGGTGTACAGTGGGAAAGAGTTGAATCATCCATTTGGGATTGCACATTACAAGAATTACATATTCTGGACTGATTACATGAACGCCTCGATATTCCGTCTGGATTTGTCATCCAATGATGTTGCCCTAATGCGGGCTGAAAGACCACCTCTCTTCGGGATTCAGGTGTATGACCCGCAAAGCCAGAAAGGTAAATATGAATATGTATGCTGTAGATTTTAAGCCATAATGAAATCTTGAAGTCTTGCCAAGGGCAGCAATGATATAGAAGGGCTCTGATGTCTAGCTATTGACTGTCTTCCAGAAACTCTATAAATTGCCCGAGTTCTGAGGGGTGGTCTGATTCTTTATATATCATCATCTCATAGCTCTGCCTAGAGGCCAATCCTGTGTTGGCACACACTTGGCATACCGTACGATATATGGAAATGAAATATATTGGCCCATATGCATTCACTTTTTAAACAGCTGAACATTCTAGAAACTAATTTCACACCGGCAAGTCCATGAATTTGAATAAATGCTTTGCAATGGATATTCCCAGAGAAGGATACTTAATGGTAATTTTAACCTTAAGACTTCATGATACAAGCATTTTCGGGTCCCAGATCAAATAAGCCTAACTTCTCTCATATTTTAAAGGCTAATTTGAAGGCATTTGCAGGAAATTTGTATGATTTGTCATTCTGAGGTTCTGGATCCAGATCTCCACTTATGTCTCCAGTGACAAGCAATTGTTCTGAGGAACTGGGCAGTTTTTTGGTGCCTATACTCAGCTTTGTGACATTTTTCTCCATTGCCCTGCTGAAATGGGTACAGCCAAATTACAAGGGAATTTACAAAGACAGAATTATACCACTGGTGGTGACTTTTGCACACATTTTCTTTCACTAGACCACTATATTTGGTGGCATAACTTGTTCTGGACAGGATAAAATGGCTTTGATCAAAATGGTCTTAGTTGTAAATGTCATAGAAGCTGTGAGCTAGTAAGTTGATTGAGGGGGTTGATGAATGTTCATTTTGGTCTACAGTTTCTGCTCATGGTTAATCGCTGTGGCGGCTCCTGTAGAGTTATTCTGTAACAACTTTAAAACTTCACAATCACCTGGAAGAAGGAGGTGGGAACCGGCGGATATTCAAACAAAGCTTTAATAATAAAATAAACACAAAACAGCGCGACAGCCTCTTGCGGACCACTGCCATGCACAAACAAAACAAAACACAAAATAAAGTCCAGGCCTGGTCCTCTCTCATCCTTCACTGTCGTCGCTCCTCTTTTGTATCCTTCCAATCTCCTTCGTGGGACTCGAAACCAGTGATTGTAGCAGGTGTCGCTCATTTCCAATCACTCAACCGACCTCGCTCCATTCCCACTGCTCTCGGCCCCGCCCCACTCGTCACATACTCATATGTTACATCTGGTAGAGATACTAAATTCTTAATGACAGCAAGCCAATGCCAGGCCAGGATTGACCCAGCCATTTCAGGTATGGTAATGATGAATAAGTGGCATTGCAAGCTGTGCTTAAATCATTTACAAACTTCAATGACTGCCTAAACAAAAAAGACAAACTAAGGTATAGCAACTCACTAGTTTAAATATCCACAAAAGGGTCTCAAAAAGATATCCAAATGGGACTTTAATTGATAATGAAGGTTAAACTTGGGAAACTTTTCCAAGGTGGTCGATGGTTGTAATTCATATGCTGTTGTTCTTAACAAACAGCTTGAAAATCATGTTTACGCTACACTACTGATGTTGACCAGATGTTCAGTGCATCATTTCGGCACCTGTGATTAAAGCTATTGGCAGCTGTAAGCACCTGTCAGTGTGCAACATAGGGTGGCTGAAACACTGTGGGGGACAGCACTGCCCACAGAAGCACTCAACATTGGATAGTGAATTAACAGACTAAGCTAATGCAGCCAAGTGGAACTGTGCTTAATATATAATAACCTGCTAGTGCATTTAGCTTTTAGTGGAAATGACAAGCCTTTGTTTATGAACTCTAAACTTTACTAAACATTTGTGCAACATTTGTATGTAATTTTTTATTTGATAATTAGTATGCATTCTTTAACTCTTTCTTGAGATGTGACTCAATGTATAAGCTATGATATAACAATGCTAAGTGCATGTTATAAGCATATCAGAAAAGCAAATGGTCCAATGTTCTCCATTTATCATTTTACAAGCTTCACTTAGTTCTGTTCAGGAGTTGAGCTAGAGTTGTTGTCGCGTTATGCTACATTAGCTTGCGATGACTCATTTTTTTTGCCTGACTTGACAATTGAGAGTGAGCTGGGTTTCATTTGCTCAGAACTGTTGTTCTATGAAATGGTCAGTGGTTTCAGTTTACAGTCTTATATTCACATAAAACATTTAGCGCTTCCCTCAGGAAATGATATAGATGTCTGAATGGTTTTTGTCTATTTCTCTAAATACATTATGGAGCCAAAAGAAGATATATTTTTCATATCTTTCATATCAGCTTATCCTCCCAAAATTACATTAAAATGCAACAATTAAATCTTTTCCTATGTACAATTGATTTATATATATAGTAATTTACACTCATGGTCCATTATATTTTAACATCTAAAAGCGAAAAGCACTGTTTGTTCAATTAACGTGATCATGTTTCATCTGCATTAATGTTTGGAGATGATTCAGTGGACACATGTCCTTTAGAGTCCAATTGATGCCATTCTTCACAATTTACTATTTCAGCATTAATCTATTATTTTAACCATCACTACTACTCTTGCTGATTGATACAAAACATAAAAAACAGATACACTGGAATATAGTGATTAATATTATTATTACTGTTGTAGTTGTTGTTGTCTAAAATTGAACACCTTTGCAGTGTAAATAAATGACAGGTTACATTTTTTTATCCTCTCTTTGCGAGGCATCTTTGCACTGCAGAACAAGCACACAAACACAAAAGGACATTTCATACCTTTTCCTAAAATCTACTAGGGTCCCATCTAGTGTTGTCACGGTACCAAAATTTCAGTATTCAGTACCGATACCAGTGAAAATCCATGGTTCTGTGTACCAATTTCGGTACCAAAGCAAAACACAAAAATATTCTAAAAAGAAAAAAAAACAAAAAAAAAAAAGTTTTTAGCACTAAAAATAAAACCAATACCATTCTTTATACTTATTTACAATTATGTTTAAAGTTTTTCTACAAGTAATATAATTATGTAAAACAGTAAACAAGTTTCACCCAAATTTAATTGGTCTTTTAATTAATGAAATGTAAACATTTAAATTTTAAACATGGAAAAAAAATTTGTGATTTATTTCTTTAAAAAATTAAGTTTTATATTTTTTTTCCACAGTAGTAGCAGTATCACATACATTCTACAAACTAATAGTAATATCTAGCACAATGCCTTTATGTAAAAATTAACTTTTATTTTGACGGGCTACTTTTATTTTGACCCTGGTTTTACTAAGATGAAACGTGCTTGAAGTGACTTAGAACAGTTCTGGTGATGGAGTTTATGTATTTATGTCCTTATTGAGACGGCAGATGCTGAAATTACTGCAAGTTACTGCTCAGTCTATGTAGTAAACAAACATTCATTCATTCATTCACACAGAGACGCGCAGAACATGCAGGATTCATATTTCAACCAACTTTTGCGGCTTAACATTTAAAGATAATGGTCCATACGGAGATTGTGTTCATTTATGCTAACTTTGACACATCCCGTGATTGTCCATATTAAAATGTAAGTTTCATTATCATGACTGGATTTTGAGATTCCGTCTGCGTTTTCTGCTTCGCGGAAATCATAGCGCTGTGTGCGTCAAGAACCGGGTTGTGCGGGTACTCAGTACCACCGGTACTTAAAGAAACCTGCTACCATCACATTTTAATTTTTTTTTAGTACCGACTTGGTACCGAAGTAGCGGGTCTTTTGACAACACTAGTCCCATCTCCTTCACACTGCACTTTGATGTCAGCTCAGGTATATTATTCATTTTATACTGACATTGATATTTCTACATAATAAAGAGAGATATTATTGAGTTTACAAGCTAAAGTGGTCTTGCTGTTGTAAACACTGTTGGTATTGTAGAAAAAAATATTTGTCACATTTAAAATATAATTATATTTTAATTCATCTGAATTGTTTTTATTTTTATAATGATAATTCAGAGAATGAGAAAATCTGAATAAGCCTTACCAGTGATGTGATGATAATTTTTAATTTTTAAGGCACTCTATGTTTAAAATAAATAAATAAATAGTGTAATATAAAAATAGTTTAGTCAAATAACATAAAAAAGACCAGACCCCTCGATGCCAGTGAAACTTTTCTCCCTCAAACAGCACGCTAACGTTACTTCTATACTACAGGCTACACACAGCAATATAAACAACATATCTGCATGTTCTTACATCACATCGTTCTTGTGAATAAACCTAAAAATCACTTTGTTGAGAATGAAACACCACTTACCAGCTGCCGCGGTGGTGAAAATATCCTCTGGCAATTAAAAAATGCGCGTGCGGCGTGAGGAATCGTCCTGGTCGGATAAGGTCGTCGTGGTCAGGTGAAAGGTCATCATGTGGGTCATTTTATTTACGGCTAAATTATTATTAATAAATTTTACTAATATTTAGATTGGACATGAGGCATTCACAAAAGGGCATGTTATTACAAAACAATTAAAGGAAACCGCTTTGACAAAAGGGCACTTTGGGCACCAAGGGGCAAAGGGGCAGGCACCCAACGTACACCCCCCCAACCCCCCCCCCCCCCCCCCCCCCCCCCCCCGCACGTGCCTGGCTCTGAGCATGGCATTTCATGTCCTCTCTGGATGCTGGGCTTTACTGGGAGAGCTATTTGCATTGGAAAAATCATTAAATTGTTAATTTGGAATGCTTGGACATGCTGTTAGTTGAAGTCTGTGGTAACACATTTAGTTTAACGCTCATGATCTTGTTCCTTATGAGCTGATGTTGTTAACGTACTGTAACTTGTACAAATCATTGAAAAGATGGTTCATGTTAAAGAACTGGTTCAAGTAAATGATTCACTGATTCACTTGAGTTAAGTGCAGCCACATGTAGTGATGGCCGCTTTGTGAAGCTTCGAACCTTATTGAATAATTGTTTTTGAAACAGTGGTTCGAATAATGCATCAAACTGCCAAAGTTAGGGGATTTCAGTAAACTAGGCTTTGTTACATCATAACTGGCTCACAACATTTTCAAAACTTCAATGGTTTGCTGTTGGGTTATGCTAATCATGTGAGTTAATTGAGATCACATCCCCCCCACCTCCCAGTGGTGAGCCAATGAACTAGTGTATGGTATTTACCCGATCTCAGATAAGTTTTATGTTTATTGAGATATTTGTATAATTAAAAGAATGAGTAATAGTTAATAATATCTTACTGGCATGTTTAGACAATCTACCCATAAGACTAAAACAAACAAACAACCCCCATATTATTTATAATAAAAAAACACATATTATACAGACATACATATATTTAAAGGTATTTTATTATTTTGATTGCATTTACATTACTTTAAAAAACAAACAAACAAACAAAAAACATTTGCAAGGGGTTTGTAAGAGTTTTTTGTTGCATTTACATAGTTTTGTCAGGCAGACATCAATAGAGTGTGGTTTTCTAGTGCTTCAAAATCATTTAGCAAAATAATTGGTTCAGCTGATTCAAAGCTTCAAAAAGGTTTGTTTCTCCCATCACTAACCACATTCACCATGGCTTACATATGTTCATGGGTGAAATTCAGTTGTTTCAATAGAAATCCAAGGAACTGGTAACTTTCCATCAGGATGGAAAATTTCCCAATGTGGTTTTCGAAACGGTTTCAAGTTTGTTGCATTAATTTGTCTGTTGACCAACAGAAACTGCAATTTAATTTTTTGTTGAAGTTGAGGAAAATATTTTTTATTTATAATTTAAATTACATTTCAGTTGCATATTTTTGTTCAGCACTGCTTTTCATGTCATTTTTTCAACTCTGCTATATGAATAGAACATTTTATTTTTGTATTTAGTATACATTTTTATTTTCAATGTAATTTTGTCAAGTAATTGACATTTTCATTGGTTTACAGCCACATGAAACTGTTTTAATACAATTGTATACATGAAGTATTATTCACCTAAGTAGCCTTAAAGGTGCAATGTGTAATATTTACAACTATCTATTTACAGAAATGCAATATAATACATATAACTATGATTTTTAGAGGTGTATAAAACTTTTCTTAATGAACCATTATGTTTTTATTACCTTAGATTGAGCTATTTCTATCTACATACACCATGGGTCCCCTTACATGGACATCACCACCATGTTTCTACAGTAGCCCTAAACAGACAAACTGCTCTACAGAGCGCGGATTTGTCACTTTGTTGTTTTTGGGAATAAAACACTGCCACAATGATGAACAAGTACATTAACATTTGCAATAACATTCGTTGGTGGCAATTCGCAACTTCACAGCTAGATAGTGCTAAAAATTACACAGTGCACCTTTAATGTAATGTGGTTTGTATGTATACATTTTGTTTATAGTCTTTAACTAACTAATGCAGCTTCTCCATCACATTTTGAACATAAACATACTATGAAATGTATGGTTTATTTGACATTTTCAACCATGTATAATGCCTCCAAACTCTTTCTTTGTGTTTTTCCTCAGGTAATAACAAGTGTTCGGCAAATCATGGTGGCTGTGGCACTTCAGCTCTATGCCTTACTACGCCTGCAGGTCACATGTGTGCCTGCGCAGACGGCCAACATTTGGAGAAAGATAACATCACCTGTTCATGTAAGCGTCTATTAGTAATAAATATAATCATTATCTAGGCATACTACAATATATGAGCAATAATTTGAATAATATGAGCGACAGAAATATTACTGGCCACTGAAAACTTGTTGCATCATGTGTGGTTAGAGCTGATGTAATTGATTGTTATTCTGGGATTTACAAGTGGTATGTGGTAGAGCAGAATATGCAGATTTTGTACTGGCACCCACAGGCTAGTCAATAATGGTGGCGGTTTGTGGAAAATATGACAACAGATCAGATATGTTTATGTTAAGCTGAAAATGTCCATTGATTTCCATTTCCAGTGGTGGATGTAAATGTCTCTGCTGTAACTGTGTTTGTGTTTGCGTGTGGCTTGGCCTTAAATCCATTGTAAACTCATGTGGATTCAACTTACGACATAAATGATTCCATGGCTTACTGTTTTGCTAACTTTTTATTTTATGCGTCATTATAAGTACACAGTAGAAGTGTGTGTGTGTGTACCAATCACTTAATTAAACCCCCATGTCGTTCCAAACCTGTAAAAGCTTTGTTCATCTTTGGAACACAGTTTAAGATATTTTGTATGTAAAGCGGAAGGCTTGTGACTGTCCCATAGACTGCCAAGTAAATTACACTGTCGAGGTCCAGAAAAGTATAAAAAAAACGTCATCAGAATAGTCCATCTGCCATCAGTGCTTCAACCGTAACGTTATGAAGTTACAAGAATACTTTTTGTACACAAATAAAACAAAAATAACAACTCGATTCAACAATATGTCTCCTCGGTTTCTCCCCGCGCCACCGTAGTGCCAATCTGGAGAATATCCGCTGGATGCAAGCAGCGTATGCTCTTCTGTGTCAGCCGCGCCACACAGATGCGCCGTTTTCATTCAAATCAAAGCACAAATATACATAGAAAATGTATTTTTGTGTCACGGTTGACATAGAATAGCGTACGCAGTTTGCATTAAACAGATATGTGTGCCAGTGTTATTTTAGTATAATATCTATTATAGTTTTGTTAATATTTTGAATGATTATATTTTTCTTTTTTCAGTTTTTCAATTCTAGTTAAAGTTTTAGTCATTTTGTTCATGTGCATTGTGTGTTTTGTCAGATTTGAATAAAATATGTATTTATAGTTTTTAATCACACTTTAATCATTTAAATGGTTTTGGTTTTAGTTAGCAATAATAACCCTGGTGTGTATAAGAGACAGAGAGAAGAGGCTTTGTGTGTGTGAATGTGCTCTCTCTAACATCTTGTTCCTGCCCTTTTCAGCCCCATCAGAGGTCACTAAGACAAAGAGCTGCAGCCCAGCGGAGTTTCAGTGCCAGAACCAGCATTGCATTCAGCTCTCGTGGAAGTGTGATGGGGATTATGACTGCTCAGATGGCAGCGATGAAGATCTACACCTCTGCTGTAGGTCTTCTCTCATTTTTGTAGTCCAACTACAAACCTACGGAAACTAAGACTTTGTCCATAATAGAAAATACAAAAAAATACCAATACTAATATTATTGTATATAATACAAGAACTGTATACAATACAATATTTTATTTAAGGTTTTTATTGATGTAAATTATAGGCTTTATGTGCTCTGTAATAAAAATGAAAATAAAAATATAGTGATGGCATTAATACTTTTTAAAATATTGATTACAACCAAGCATTTTAAAGTGGAAAATAATAATTTACATTTATATTTATTGATTCAATATAAAACAATATTATATTATATTTAGTGCTGTCAAACATATTTTTTGTTTCCATAACATATGTATTTGTACTGTGTATATTTATTATGTATATATAAATACACCCATGCATGTATATATTTCATAAAAAAATGTGTTTATATATTAAAGATATTTATTTATAATATAAATTATATGAATATAAATATAGAGATGTAAATCATGTAAATATTTTCAAAATATATACATGCATGTGTGTCTGTTTATATATACATTATAAATGTACACAGAACACACACATATATTATGCAAACAAATCTTTCATTTTGTATGCAGTTAATCGTGAATAATCGTTTGACAGCACTAGCTATATTACATTTTATCAAGTTGAGCGCATTTGCATTGTGGGATAGAGTATGCCACTGTATGTTAGTATGACACATCGCAAAGCATTTGCACATCCAGATGCTTTCAGATAAATTTGTGTTACCAATTGACAGGCCGTTTGTTTCTTCTCAGCCAATCGCATCTGCCCAGCGGACCAATTTAAATGCCTGAGCAACCGCTGTATCCCGAAGAGATGGCTGTGTGATGGCACCGACGACTGCGGCAGCAACGAGGATGAGTCCAACCGCACCTGCTCTGGTGAGCTTCACTCTGGAGCCCTGTCCTACATGGATGGCCCTGTATATGTGCCCAGCCATCCAGAACAACCTCGCCAAGAGGCCCCACTGCTGGGAGACACATTGCTCGCTGTAGGCTACTTGTGCTCAAAGCTAGCGCCAACGGAGAATACATTGCTTTCAGAGGAGAAGTAGTCTTACATGACCCCCCAACACGTATAATTTCCCCCCGGTACAGGCACATGTCACACGTTCCCTTCGGTCAGAGCGACTGCGCAGAAATGAAACTAGGTTCGCCCACGTAATTCATCATGCACTTGGTGGGATTTACACCTGACACACATCTGTTTCGGCCCAGTGATCTCAAGTCCTTCATGAACGTTTCCGCATCTCGCTTTGGGTCGTTGTCGTTGTGCGAATGACCGAGTCGGTCAAGTTTACATCTCCTGGTAGGATCCGGCATCTAATTTACTTTTAGATTGAACCGTATCCTGTGGTCTAAATCTCTAGAAAGGTTTGTCCAAGGTGTCTTCTTCTTTGGGGGTTTTCCTGAGATCGGGATAAATGCGTAATCCGAAACATCAATATCCCAGTAAAGATGCTGTGTTTATGTCACAACGTGTTGTCGGAGCTGTATCGTGGCACTTGATAAAAGGGCTGGAGACAAATTTCACACATTTCGCCAACAGGCAGCGGTCGATTTAATTTAGATAGCCTACAGACAAAGTTCCCCTTTGTGGGTAATACAATTTTCTAATCTAATCTCTAAAAGAAGAATTCAGAGAAAATCAATGGCAAGTGTTTGGGAGAGTAGGGAAGGGGGAAGGAGAGTTTGTGTCAGCTTGTAATTTACAGTCATCTTATCTATCAAAGGAAATTCTAAATGTTTGGGGTGGATTCATTCCGCTGTACATACATATCATATATATATATATATATATATATATATATATATATATATATATATATATATATATATATTATTTTGGCAACAAGTTGCAAAAATCATTTTTCATAAGAACTGCTAATTAAAATCCAACCAATTAGTTCACAGGTTTTTGTCATGAGAGACTTAACAATAATTTTCTAAATTTTAATAATAATACTAATAATAAAATGCTGACTTTTCTTGACTATTTACGATTTGAACTCAATTCGGTCTTCAGAGGCGCCTTCATCACAAGGTCGCTTTCAAACCTGGGATCTTAAGGGATCTAATTAATCGTCTGGAAAGTGTAACGGGGAAAAAAAGCATAACTCCTTGTGTAATTAAGTAGCTCTGAATAACGAGACGTACAGGCTAAAAACGAGAAATAATAATAAATAAAATAAAAAGGTTTCACACCCTCTGAAGATGAATAGATCGTTAAGATCAATGACATTGACTTTTCGGCAAGACTCCCAAGATGACACTCAGATGGAAACGTTCTCATTAGCAGGGTTCAGAATACACCTACAGTACCAAAAACTGAAATCTCAATAACAAAATTGGTAGAAATGAGACCCAAACAAACTTCAGGCATAGCTAAACTATGACGAACTAGCTATTGTCGCCAACTGACACATCAAGTATTTATATCACCACACTGTGCTTGTTTCATATTTTAACCTGTTACAATTTCTGCACTGATATGCATAAAACCTGTAAACAACCAAACTTGTGGTCTGTTACTCTGTCAGAATTCAAATCTGCACCTGTTCGAGCTGTATGTTCCAGTTTGCTTGCTTTCGTTCAAAGCTTCATAAAACAGCACAACCTGACCTTCAAAGTTTGTTCAAACACCTGCAGTCCTTCTGCAGCAACATCGAACGACTCTAGAAATGCAGGGAGTCTTCTATTCCTGGTTTACCCAAATATGAAAAAGAAAATTCCTCTCTCATGTCATTCTGCACCTGCATTATATTTTTTCTTAGATTAAGCACAAAAGTAGTGTTTTTAGAGAATGTTTGATCTGCTTATTTACGTCTTAATTCTGAGCAGACTGGACTTGACCTTTCTCCCACTATTACTGTCTGTTTTCCCCTACACCATTTCCTTCTTTGATCGTATCTCCTAACTTGTTTATAGTGTCCTTTGTTAAATTGTGACCGAGGTTTGTCCAGTGATTCATGTCTCGAGGGTCACATACTTTATCTGAACATCCTTGATTCAAGTTCTCTCGTTGTCCCTGCAGGGCAGTTTGTCGGCCTCGTACAGCCATGAGGGAAAACAGTTATCTTTGGCCTTCAAAACACTTCACAGATCAATTTTTGTTCTTTTGTGATGCATTTTATAATGCTGTGATCATAACTATTACAATTCAACCAAATACTCGTCAGTCCTTTACATTCTCCATGTGTTTGCTTCTGCTGTGTAGAGTTTGAAAGTTTTCTTGCAGTTTAACACACTGAGAGAAAACTTCTGAATCCTGCTGAGACGTTTTACCCGTTGGGTATATTTACCATATCCGTGTCTCCATAACATGGTTCATTTCTGTTCATAGGTGCCAGATGTTGATACAAAACACATTTTGAACACTGCACCCATTCATAAGTCCTGCAGGAAAGACACAAACTGTAATATTGGATGTCATGGGCTTAGGGGTTTATCTCTGAAAGCGATTACTCAATATCACGGCAGAGACTGGATACAGACCTGGAAAAGGTGGAAACAAATCCAGATGATTTTTTAGGCATTAAATATAAAAAAAAAACCTGCCCTGGTGTCCAAAAGTATTAGATTTCATATAAAATCTTGGATTTATATTTCAGAGTTTTGTATTTTAGGGTTTTACTCTATGATATAGAGTAAGTAATGTACTGTATAATACTCTTGTATATGTGTGTGTACACACACACACACACACACACACACACACACACACACACACACACACATATATATATATATATATATATATATATATATATATATATATATATATATATATATATATATATATATATATATATATATATATATATATATATATATATATATATATATATATATATATATATATATATATATATATATATATATATATATTAACATTTTATTAGTGCTCTGAGACATTCATTGTTATCTTTATTAAAATTCAAGTGATTTTTTGGGCATCATAATCATTATCATCAGTTTTTTGTCTTTGTTTAATGTAATGTGAATTAATCTAAATAATGTTATACTATATAATTAATGTTATTAAAACATGCTAAATTAGAACAAGGAATTTAAGCTTTTTTTTACTAGACTTTTAGGCTCTATTTTTTAATGGTTTAGAAAAAATTTTCATATGTATAGGTTTTTTTATTCGTAGTTATGGTGATAATGTAATTTATAATGAAAAGTTTTGTATTAAATGTAAATAAAGACTACAAGATTACCATGTTTATATATATATATATATATATATATATATATATATATATATATATATATATATATATATATATAAAATCTATAAGGGAATTGTTATTTTCAGCACTCTTATCACCTAATATGGGTTTTATACAAGATGCAGGAGTGAGATTGAACACATCTGTGTTTTTTGCTTATCACAGCCCAAACCTGCCAGCCAGGCCAGTTTCCCTGTGAGAATGGACGCTGTATCCCGGAGAACTGGCGCTGTGACCGTGATGATGACTGCGGGGATCAGTCGGATGAGTCTTCATCATGTGGTGAGTCTTCCTCATGCAGAGGCTTTGAGGTTCCTCTCTCTGTATTTACATGTTTTATCTTTGCTATCACAATTTTTCTGGTCTCTTTCACCGTCAAGCCTCCATATACTTCAATTAGAGGCTTTTTAAATCAATCCATAGTACAGTATTTTATCTTATTATATACTTTGAGCTTGTCCTTATTGGCTAATTGCATTGAAACATGATTCAAAACCACCCTTTATTTCTTCACTGCTTGTGTTTCATTTCTTAAGGGTTTTATCAGAATAAGATCATGCCTTTTATGTTTATGTAATTATTGTTGAACTGAATGCATAATTCACTTTCCAAATGATTTACAGAGAAATGCGTCTTCTGTTAGTGAATGACCACACATTGCAGTTTCTCAAAAGGGAAGAACAAGGTCAGAAGTGCTGTTTTGAGTTCAGTTTAATCTGATGGCCTGAGGCTTTTAACGAGAATAGACAAGCTGTTGAGAGCCCAGACAAAACGATGGAATAGATCTGAAAGTGTTTTCTGTAGAATCCTCACACAAACAAAGAAAAAGGCCTGTTTTGTTTTCATATTTCCCCTGTTATTGGCTCTTTGATATCTTTTGATGTTTTTGTGCATATGGAGGTAACACACTGTTCCCACCAAACTGCTTTGATTTGAGCAGTGAAGGTCACCTGCTGCTGTCATGATCACATCTGAACTGTGACCCTATTGGATGGTTTTCTGCATTCTGAAGTGAAAATTATCCAATGGGTGAGCAGAGTTATAGCCTTTCTTTGTTGCGTGGCAGCCAATCACTTGTTGTAGTACATGCAACATAGTATCTCAAAGAAAAGTAATGTAATTGTGGCTATATATAATGGTATAGCTGAATAAATAAGCTTTCCATTGATGTATGGTTTAGAAGGATCAGACAACATTTAGCCGAGATACAACTATTTGAATATCTGGAATCTGAGGGTGCAAAAAAATCTAAATACTGAGAAAATTGCCTTTAAATTTGTCCAAAAGAATTCTTAGCAATTCATATTACTAATCAAAAATTAATATTTATGATATATTTATGGAAGGAAATTTACAAAATATCTTCATGGGACATGAGCTTTACTTAATATCCTAATAATTATTATTTTTTTTTGTTTTTGTTTTTTGGCTTTGCTAAAAAAAAAACAGCAACTTTAGTTTTGTGGTCCAGGGTCACATTTTTGTTTGTTGTATGCGATTGCTATGCAGTAGCAATTTGACGATTTCATGTAAATGAAATGTTCTATAAGTAAATGAATGATTGTTTTGATCTGACACATACAGTAGTATTCTACAGAACCTTTCTCCACTAAAAATAACCTTTGTGGAATGGAAAGATACCATGGATGTTAAAGGTTCTTCATGGAACCATCAATGCCAATAAACCTTTATTTTTAAAAGTGCAGTTTTTAAAAGAAACATATTTCTTAGTGTGAAGAACATTTTAATAATGTGACGAACCTGTTATGAAAATATAGATGTTAAACGTTCTTCAAGGAACCATTATTGTGAATAATAAACATAATCAATAATGTAATGATTTGGTAGAAGAACCATTTTGGTTCTACAACGAACCTTTCAGTGAACATATCTTGAACTTTTCATTGTTGGTGGTGTAAAAAGCATTTTAATAACCTAAAGGCAATTTTTCAAAATTTAAAGAAAATTTTGTCAAATGGAATTTTTCTATGGATATTGAAGATTCTTCATGGAACTATCAATGCTGATAAAAAGCCTTTATAGCATAAATTTGGATGTAGTAATTACCAATAGTTAACAAGAAAAGGCTGGAACTCTGTATTTGTTGTGCTCAATGCCAAAAAGTTAAGAATATGAGTGGCATTCTTGGATCTCCTCATCATAAACACAAAGATAAGTCAAGGAACTTATCCTTATATATTGAAAAAAAAAAACTAACAATGAATACCTTTGCATGATGTTATGCTGCTTATTACCATCCTTTGAATATCTCAGCACTCCACGGCCTGCGGTAAACCCATTGTGACAGCTCGTGTCATCTGCGACAGCACCGTTCAGCTCGTGTAAATGAGAGATGAGAAATACCAGCAGATCTCCACCTCTCCTCCTCTGAGGGATGAAGTGTGCATTTGAAGCTTTCTCCTCTGTTAGTCGTCGCATCTTATTACCGTTTAAATTTCCTCGGGTAAAGTTCCAGGGATGCTTCGGTTCTCACGCACACACAGGCCGCGTATAGAGTAATTAAAGTTTATGCTTGGATTCCTTAAATCAAAATCAATCTGGCACAGGAAAGCTGACCGTGCGCCGTCTGAGAAATGTAGAGCGTGCCCTGTTCGCCGTGAAGTCGCAGCATGTGGCGTTGCACGATTGCTCGCTCGCTCGCTCGCTCCATATCGCGACTCAGTGTCAGTTTGCCGCATACTTCTTGTCAGTAACCAGGGACTGTCTTTCCTTATGCATGTTTAATTTTGAAAGATGGTGCGATGCCACAAAGACGCCACCGTCAGTTTATTTGGAATGACGCGTGAGGCAGGTTAGCACTTCTGTCTCTTGAGAGATAGAAACAGACTGAAAATCTTAGCAGAAACAAACTCCTCGTTTGTTGTTGGCGGTGAAAAGTTGTTAGTCAAAGGCGTAATCTAAGCTTTTATTATTCTGTTCACATTTTCTTCCGGCATGGGCCCAACATTGACTTGTGAAGTTGGAAGCGGGTGTCCTTTGCCAAGTACTGCATTGAGATTGTTGTTGTTTTTGTGTCCTCCTTAGATTTCCCAACTTGTGAGCCGCTGACCCAGTTTGGCTGTACTAATGGGAAATGCATCAGTGTGAAATGGCACTGTGATTCTGGTGAGCTAAAGTGAATGAAAATCTGAATGGATTTTTTAAATTTTTTTATTAATTTTTTATTTATGTATTCTTTTATCAGAATAATAATACTTAGATAATAATAAGGTGATAATAATTAGATGAAACAATTATTATTATTATTATTATTACACATTTTATGTTACCCTTCTTCTGAAAAAAAAAGTAAAAATAAAAAATAAAAATAAACTTTATTTACTGGTAAAAGAAAAGAAAATAATCCATTGTTGATCCCATGTTGTGTTTTTCCTGCTTATTTTCTCACCCTTTCTTCAATATATCCTTCCTTATTTCATTCTTTCTTCCACCCCTTCTTCTTTTAATTTAATATTCCATACATCCATTTTTCTTTCTTTTTCTCTTTCTTTCTTTCATTCTTCATTTAATTTATCTTTATACTCTTCTTCCTTCATTGATATATTTCGTTTCATCCATCCTTCTTACATTCTTTCCTTCTATTGTTCCTTCCATCCTTCCTTCTTTCCTTCTTTCCTTTCTTCTATGTAAACTTGCTTCTTTCCATCCTTTATTGATTCCTTTCATCCATCCGTCCTTCCTTTCTTCTTTTCTTAATTCCTCTCTCCTTTTCAATCTATTCTTCTTTCTTTATTTCCTTCCTTCATTTATCCATCCAACCTCTCTCTCTTTCTCTGTGTCTCTAGAGGATGACTGTGGGGACAGCAGTGATGAGGTGGGCTGCGTTCGCGCCTGTTCGGTGGCTCAGTTTCAGTGCACTAGCGGGAAGTGCATCCCTGAGCACTGGATGTGTGACGGGGACAATGACTGCGGTGACCTCAGCGACGAGAACACCACCTGCTCTAGGACAGGTGCTCATGATCACACAAAACACAAACACACAGAAGCATTGACCTAAAACTGACGTCTACCACCTTCAGAATTTCAACATTTATAACCACAAAAATTTTAACTTCTAAGACTCTTTCCCTCCATCAGCGCTCTCTGCCATTAACGACTGCAGCGAGAAAGAGTTCCACTGCCGTGGCGACGGAACCTGCATTCCTGAAATATGGCGATGCGACGGAGACAAAGACTGCGAGGATGGTAGCGATGAATTCGCCTGTGAGGGAGCCAAGAGAATGTGCGACCCCAAGGCAAAGTTCACCTGCAAGGTCTCAGGTAGAGAGCAATATCTATTACATAATCACATAATTACATTACATAATCAAGTTTCACACTTTGGAAAATTCTCTATAGTGTCATCTCTGGGTAAAGAGGGTCATACAGTATATATGATCATTTATCGATTGATTGTGGCCTGGAGTGGCATGATGAATCAGCACTCATTCAAGTTATATTGCATTACCATTATTCCACTGAAAATGGGACTGTGATGTGAAAAGATGCTTCCAGATGGCCATTGATTATTGCTTTGCTTCCCTCTAGACTGAATTAATCATGTTTAAGATGCATCGTTTTGTTCTGATTGAGGCAGACCAGGAATATTTTATTACCCTTGTGAGTTGGACTCAGGTAGAATTTGATTTGTGTTTGTGGGTAAGTGTGTGTGTGTGTGTCTGTGTGTGAATTGATCTGTGATGCTGAACTTCAAAAGTTAAGGGTTGGAAAGTGGAGCATTTGCCACTTAAAAAAGGCTGGAGGCTGTTTAATGATAGGAACTTTTGAGGGAAAAATACCTATTTCAATCTGTGACGTAATGTACTAGGGATGTCAGTCATGTCAATGTTACATAATATTAAGTTTAATTAAACAAATTAATGGCAGCTAAACTGAATATTTGGCCCAATTAAGATAATTAAAAGACATTGCATTGCATTGCATTGTGCCCTGCTGAAAACATTCTTCAAATCTTCAGTACTTATCCTGCTTGATCTGTCCGCTGCTTTTGACACGGTTAACCACCAGATCCTCCTATCAACCCTACTGGCAAATGGCATCTCAGGAACCACACTTCAATGGTTTGAGTCTTACCTATCAGATAGGTCCTTCAAAGTATCTTGGAGAGGTGAGGTGTCCAAGTCTCAACATCTAACTACTGGGGTGCCTCAGGGCTCAGTTCTTGGACCACTTCTCTTCTCTGTCTACATGGCATCATTAGGTTTTGTCATTCAGAAACATGGCTTTTCATACCACTGCTATGCTGATGACACTCAACTCTACCTCTCATTCCATCCTGATGATCCGACGGTAGCTATTCGCATCTCAGCTTGTCTAACAGACATTTCTTCCTGGATGATGGACCATCACCTTCAACTCAACCTTGCTCAGACAGAACTGCTTGTGATTCCAGCAGACCCATCATTCCATCACCATCAAGTTAGGCGCATCAACCATAACTCCTTCAAAAACAGCTAGAAGCCTTGGAGTTATGATTGATGATCAGCTGACTTTCTCAGACCACATTGCTAAAACTGTCCGATCCTGCAGATTTGCTTTATTCAACATCAAGAAGATCAAGCCCTTTCTTTCTGAACATGCTGCACAACTCCTTGTTCAAGCTCTTGTTCTGTCCAGGCTGGACTATTGCAATGCCCTCTTGGCAGGTCTTCCAGCCAATTCTATCAAACCTTTACAATTTATTCAGAACGCGGCAGCAAGATAAATTTTTAATGAGCCAAAAAGAATACACGTCACACCTCTGTTTATCAATTTGCACTGGCTTCCAATAGCTGCTCGCATAAAAATCAAGGCATTGATGTTTGCCTACAAAACTACCACTGGCTCTGCACCCATTTACCTAAGTTTGTTACTTCAGACTTATGTGCCCTCTAGAAGCTTGCGTTCTGCAAGTGAACGTCGCTTGATTGTGCCATCCCAAAGAAGCACAAAGTCACTTTTACGGACTTTTAAATTAAATGTTCCCTCCTGGTGGAATGACCTGCCCATCTCAATCCGAGCAGCTGAGTCCTTAGCCATCTTCAAGAATCGGCTTAAAACACATCTCTTCCATCTTTATTTGACCCTCTAACTTTAACACTCACTATTCTAATTCTATTCTTAAAAAAAAAAACTAACTACCTTTCTAATCTTTTTGTATTCTATTTTCTTTTCATAAAGACCTCTAACTAGCTTGCTCTATTCTTTTTTTATTCTATCTGTCTATTCTTTTTATTTATTATATTATTTAAAATCCCAATGCTACGTGTACTGTGTTAACCTAACTGAGACTTGTTATAGCACTATATATCAGTGCTCTTTTTGTTGTTTTTGATTGCTTCCACAGTCTTCACCTGTAAGTCGCTTATAAAAGCGTCTGCTAAATGAATAAATGTAAATGTAATGAAAATCAGCCTAAACTGGTTACCTGGTCATAGATGGCCTCTCAGGCATGTTTAATTAACAAAATTAATGAAAAAAAATCATTTGTATGTAGATATTTGCTTTAAAAAAAATGGTCCAAATGTAGCTACATAAAATATTTTGTATTATTTTACCCAAGAAACCTGCTGAAAACATCTTAGTCCAGCCTAAACTTTTCTGGTCTTAGATGGTCTCTCAGGCTTGTCTGTTAGCTGGTTTTAGAGAGGTTTTGGGCACTTATTTTCCTGGATGACCGGCTAGCTGTCTAGCTAAATACCAAATTGACTTAGCTAGAAGATTAGCTTAAAAAAGCTATAGGCTATAGACCCCTCAGAAAATATCCTGTGTGTAC
This sequence comes from Carassius carassius, assembly GCF_963082965.1. NCBI lineage: Eukaryota > Metazoa > Chordata > Actinopteri > Cypriniformes > Cyprinidae > Carassius > Carassius carassius. Next base: position 17,586,868 of record NC_081770.1, on the reverse strand, counting down.
ACCTTCTCATTTCATGTTGCTTGCTCTTGATAAGTAACCTGTAGCAACTTGTTAGCATGTTTACATTAACAATTTAAAGCACGTACCAGTTTCACATTTAAGGTGTCACAGTATGTAATTTATTCTGTGGAACAAAACATTAAAGTAACGAACCTAATTTTATTCTTAAATCTAAAGCCGCTTTTGCAAAGCCATTAGAAATCCCTGAGGGGAGCTGTTAGCGAAAATGCTAATTCACTTGCAGGTTGTAGAGCTACAAACTGAACAGCTAGAAACTATAGAACGACCGTCAAAATGATTTAGTGCCTTGGACCTTTCATAAACATGGAAGAGATTTTTATATGAGCCTTTTTAATAGCATCTAGCCTGAATTCAGGAAGACCTAGCTCAACAAAGTTTCTGGAAAACCCAAAGTAAAGTGAATTAAAATCTGATTAAGCAAAGTCTCAGTGAAGGTCTAATGAACATGAAGACACTATTTGGTCTTGGAAGATACAGAAAAGTAATTTATGTACTCAGCGCCCTGTTTCACCTTCTTAAAGAACTTGTCTGGAGAGATAATGAGGGAACCGCTAATGACTTGTCTCACATGCTCAAAAAAATAAATCGAAACACCTTAGGTTACTCAGTATACCAGTAAAATCAAATGATAAGGATTCTGTATGAAAATGTACAGAGAAAGTCATGTCTCGCATTGAAATGTAGAAAACCATCAGTCTAGTGAGAAAAATGGCTGGATACCATTCAATTTCATAACTTGAAATAAAAATTATGTCATCATTTACTCACCTTCATGTCGTTCCAAACCTGTATGAGTTGCTATCTTATGTTGAACATAAAATAAGATATTTTGGTAATCAAACAGTTGGTGGTTGCCATTGACTTCCATAGTAGGAAGAAAAAAGAAAAATACTATGGAAGTCAATGGCAACCACCAACTGACACCAAATAACAGAATTTTCATTTTGGGTTTTTTTCCATTTAAACTTAAAAACCGTCAGTTTCTCTAATACTTTTGCTAACAGTAGCTTTTTTAACATTGTTTTTCCCCCCCTTAAACTTTTTAGAAAGATTTCTCTTATCCAACGAAAAAAAAATAATAAAGATAAAAACAATGATTATGTACCTCATTATCGCTAATGATACGGCAAACAGCAAAGTCCAAAAACCACTCTGAACCCATATGTAGCCCTATGGGAAATTATATGCCATATCTCGAATGTGGTTAAAGAAAAAGTGTGCAAAAAGCAGTTAGCTTTGAATAGAAACGTCACAGAGAATTAAAGATGTAAAAAAAAAAAGGCCTTTGAAACGCATTTGTTTTGTTCCGCATTGTAGGGAAATGCATTAGTAAGGACTGGGTGTGCGATGGAGACATCGACTGCGAGGACCAATCGGATGAGGAAGGGTGTGAAGTATCTGTCTGTAGGCCTCCGAAGTTCCCCTGCGGCAATGACACGTCTGTGTGCCTCCCGCCAGAGCGAATCTGTAACGGCTGGAGGGACTGTGCCGACCATTCTGACGAGGGACCATACTGTGGTGAGTAATGGGATGGGGGTTGTTAGTTAACGCTGACCTGCCAATGACACGAATGGTTATATAAGGATTAATGTGACGTACACGCGTTCATAAATCAACATCCTCGTCAGAACGGAATTTCTGTCAGATTTTCAGGTTAGGTTTAGGGGTAGACAAATGGGTGTCTGTCTGTCTGTCTGTCTGTCTATTTTTTTCCCCTTTTTATAAATGCCTGTTTCTTCCACATAGTAAATATGTAAACACTTACACTTTTTAAGAAAAATCGAATAATTAATATTTTTTTATTAATAACTAATAATTTTTTTAAATATAAATTAATATGATTTAAATTAATTTACATGAGAAATGGTTACAGTTGAAAAACAAAATCACATTATGTGATATAAACTTACCTGTTTATAAAAGTCCAAATTATGAAATGTAAAGTTGCAATTAGGCGTCCATAAATATCTAAATATACTTTAAAAATACAATAAATAAATAAATTAATTAATTAATTAATTAATTTTACTCCAAAATAATAAAAATCATACTAATAAAAAAAGTGTAAGATATCGTATTTACGTTATATCTATTTAAAAATATGCTTTAATGCATTGCAGTATTATAATAATATTTGTATTATGTTGTAGTATTTTGCTTCTCAAGTAAGTTTGTCTCGTTTATCTCAACTTTTAGATATTTTGATTAGAAAACGGGACACATACCCAAACTTTTAGTGTTGGGGGTTTCTTTTTTATTCAATTTGATTCAGTTTTCTTTCAAAAACTAATTTGAGACATTTTATCCTATAAAAATACACATAAATAAATCTTACTCTAAGTTCAGAATGTACATAATTGAGTGCGATATCATTATACAAACTCCCAAATAATGCCTTTATATACTGCTTTTTTTCATTATTTTAATTTGAAATATATGAATTTGTTCCTTTTTTTGTGTGATACGTGTAGTGTGTTTGTGTGTGTGTTCACACAGTAATTCTGATGCTGTGTGTGGCTCTTGGGGTATTGGAGGATTTTAGTGAGTGTGTATTAAGGTTCATTTAGGAAAGCTTTAGAGAGAGATCTCTTCCCTCAGGTGAGATGAGGTAGTGCTGGAATATCAGCTTAGAGCCAATTACATCTATCGGCCCCTACACACACACACACTTTCCCCTCCAGACTGATTAATGCTGGAGAGCACACTGAAAACTGGCCTCTGAGGATATTTGAGAGAAGAGAAACAGACTCTGGATGGCTTTTTTTTTGTAAGTAATGACTGAAGAGATTAATGTATATATATGTGATCCGCCGTCTACTTGTGAATCGCCTTATTCTTGGTACAGAATATGAATCAAATATGAGGAATGATGCAACAAATTCAATATCTCTCATACTCCCCAGTCATATGACATTTAGCTGAAATATCATCAGATATCGGTTCCGTCTGTCAAAGAGGAGATTTGACTGTGAATTTATTTCCTCCTTTCGAGCAAAATAATTACGTTTTTGTTCAGACAGGCAGCAAAAATCCAGCTCAATTCCGTTTAATTTATTGTAGCAAAAACCACATGGAATCTGATTTTAACAAACCTCATCCAAACCGAATCAATATGTGGTTTGAAATCAGATTAAGATCCAATGTGTTTCAGATCAGACCAGGGTTTTTTTGGCATTCAGGACGTGACTGCAGTGACGTGCGCTAAAGCTAGAATGTTATACAGTCACACAAGCATCTTCAGCTGAATTCCCTCTTTGATACACACATGTGCCGTTCTCTTTGTAAAGAATAGTGAATGAGCAAAGGAGCAAGCCATTTTGAAACCAGCATGTGCCAAATGTCCTCTTTTGACAATGGCAGCTTCTTTTGTATGTCTCTTACCTTACGTCATCACTATGGCAACCATGCCAGATGCCGGATTTCGAGTACACTATTTACAAAAATGGAGAATATTTTAAACATTTTTAATGTTTGTTTTTCTTTTAATGGTTATTTATTCATGTTCCCCCAATATAATTAACATCACATTTTAGTGTAATGCCTCTATTAATAAAGGGCCAATCAAACCCCCATTAACTTTAAGCACACTCTCAATGTGCTGCTAAAATATCTTGAACATGGCAATGAAAGTTGGGCTGAACCCAAATCTTGCTAGCCACTGGCAGAGATGAATGCACTCGCCCTGGTCAAGATTAACACAAAACCGTCGAAACCCAGTGGTGTAGAAACATTCCACAAAATTTCTGAGTTAGATAAATATTGTTTAAAAGGACACTTTATAGGACTAATCTTGATGAATGGGCCTCCAGATCACGTACCCAGCTTTGTAAAGTGAATCTTGGAGAGAAATAGGTCATCGTTTTTTTGTTTTGTTCTTTGTTAGTATGCAATTCAAACGCTCCAAACAGATTGTCATTGCTTAGCTAGTTCTTCACTTTATATATCTATAAAACTATCAACAGCTCTTTCCTGATCTCTCTTGGCTCTGCAAGGTTTTGCCCTGCGGCTGCTTTTCTCAGTGCTACAAAAGAGTTGCTAATTGACCTCCTGGCCTTTGGCCTTAAGCACTCTTGGCTTTGGGGATCCAAACATCTTCTGTCTTCTCAGTGCTATGGATTGTGAATTACAGTTTTTATTTAATGGAACCTTATGAGATCTGACATACAGCTGGATGTTCACTGAATCTGTCCAGTGTTGGGGAAAGTTACTTTTAAAAGTAATGCATTACTATATTTTAATTCTGATTTCTCTCAAAACGAGGACAGGAGAGCTCCCAGTTAATAAATGGGAAAACAAAGTAACTGGTGTTACTCTTTGAAAAAGTAACTCAGATATATTCTGTCTATCTATCTATCCATCTATCAATCCATGACAAAACCTGGAGGGTACAATCATACCTCTTTTGTTTTTGTTGTTGTTGTTGGTGTTTTTTTTTGGGGTGAATATTTTCTCTACTGTGTATTAGTGGCTTCACTCAGACCTCACGACCTCAGACCTTTCCCTCATCAATGATCCATTTCTGTTTCCCACCTCTCTTCTGCGTGTGCTTTGTTGTTTTCCATTTGAGTGCCGAGCACATTTTTATTCACTCCACAACTCCACCAACATGACTGCCTTGAGGTTTATGGATACATTATCCTCTGTCAGTGCTAGACACTTCAGTTAAACCTTGAAACCCCTTGCTGTTCAAGGTGGTGTTACCTTGAATCCCTCTGTGGTTTTTGGGAGGGAAATCAAACCAATGTATTTCTTATAGTTGTTGCATAATTAGTTGGGATTGATATTTTAACATAATATGTTTTAATAGACACCTATCTGTGTCTCAGTAGTTATTCAAAACTTGATTTTTAATGTTCTTTAGAGCTTGTTTTCCATTCAAGTGCAGTCATATTGTACACAGAGGATTAACAAAGCCATTTTCAGCACGTGCATGCTTTATCATCACTGTTAGAATATTGTGCTTATTACCCAAGAGGCTAGCTGCTATATTCTGCTAGTTGACAACTTTAGCTAATACTTAACCACATTAATCCATTAAGCATCTTACCATGGGACCACTTCAATGGTGTACCGTCACATTATATCGTCCAAACCAGTCTTCAGCCATAAATCATTGTAAAGTGATGATAAGGGTGTAAGAGGCTTGTTTTAGTGCCTCTGTGCTTTCGCCAGTAGAAAAAGTAAGAAGAACAGATATACTGGAAAAGCATTCTTTTAGTACACTGGGAAGAAGGAGTTTTTCTACCTTATAGTAAATATGTACCCTTAAGGTACTACTATGAACTTTCAGAAGCAAATAAGGTACAAAGATGTATTTTTAAAGGTATTTCCCCAGTGACAAACTGGTGTGCCCCTAATATTAATACCTTTGAGTAAAAGTATGTACCCTTAAGGTAGAAATATGCAGTGTTTAAGGAAAAATAAGGTACAAATATTTCTCTATAAGGGTACTGCCATAGTGACAATCAGTTGTACTCCTATAGAGTGCATACTAGTAAGGCCTCCGTTCATCTTTAGAACAGAAATTAAGATATTTTTGATGAAATCCAAAAGCTTTCTGACCCTCCATAGACAGCAACTCAGCTGCCTCGTTCAAAGCCCAAAGGTAGTATAAGGACATTTGTGTCAGCAGCACCACAAGCATACACCTCTCATCAAGAAAAAGGAAAGAAAAGGGAATGACATATGGCCAAGTATGGTGTCCCATATTTGGAATTTGCGCACTTGCATTTAACCCATCCAAGTGCACAAGTCAAGTCAAGTCATCTTTACTTATATAGCACTTTTAACAAGACATAATGAATCTTTTAGGGTTAAATATGGTGTTCCTGCTGCCCTGATGGCAAGCTGTTGAGCCCCAAAAGATGCATATTAATACACTGGAGTATTAATAAATACCTTTAAGGTACCACTATGAATTGTTTAAAAGAAAATCAGATAAAAAAATATCTCTTTAAAGGTACTTTCACAGTGATAAGCTTTTGTGTCCCTAAAGGTATAACTTTTGAGCTATTGTCTGAGAGTGCAAGCAGGCCTGCATTTGTGAGAAACTGTGCAGCGAAATAAGATCTCATTGAGTCAGTCCGCTTGCTTCAAATTGCTCTAGCTGACCAAGAAGTGTATAGCCTGGAGGACCAAACGGGAAGCACCAGATTCGTTCTTGTTTGTTCTTTCTCTGCGATTTCCTTCACTCCTCAAAGCATTTACGGCTCCCTGCTGTTCGGCCGTATGTCTTTTGAGGAATTCCATCAGTTCTTGCCTCCTCAGTGTCCGGACCCTGCTATTTTCTTCTGAAGTGAAAGTTTGTTCCATTCCTTCTGACAATAACCCACTTCGCCTACTTTTTCTCTCCATCTCAGATGAGTGTTCGGTGAGGAAGGGCGGCTGCAGTCATGAGTGCTCTGTAGCGCCGGGTAAAGGGGTTGTGTGTTCCTGTCCGACGGGGTTCCAGCTGGGTTCAGACAGCCGGACATGCGAGGTCCTGGATTACTGTACCAAGCATTTACGCTGCAGCCAAGTGTGTGAACAGCACAAGAATACTGTGAAATGCTCTTGCTATCCAGGCTGGAGTCTAGGACCTGATGGAGACAGCTGTTACAGTACAGGTAAACAGTGGCTTGTTGATTCTTGGTTGACCTTTGGTTAACGATCTGAATTTTTCACTCGAAAATTGAAGGTTCAATCCCAAATAGGGTTAAAACCAGATTACAGTCCAAACTGCAAGGCAATTAACCTCAGGGGAACCAAATGACCCTGAATTTCTATGCTGTAAATAACACTGATAAATGGCTGCAAGATGACAAGGAAGTTATTTTAGAGCACTTTCAGAGAGAGGATTGTGCAGTCAGTTTTAAGGTGTAAAATATGTTAATGCAGGTGTAATATGTTAATTCATTTCAGCGGCTTGACGTTACAGAGAGTAAGTTGGGACATATCAGAGAGTTCAGACTCCAGCGCACTTGATGGGAGTGGAGAGGAAGATGTGCAAAGAGCACTAAGTAACGTGTTTTAATAAAAAGAAAAACAAGCTTTTACTGAAACATACGGCTCAGTTTTCAGAGCTGTCAAAATGCTTTTTTTTTTTTGAAACGGTCAGCTATAATTCATATTGCAGTCCATAAATGTTTTTTTTTCTCCATTCTCAGACTTGTAGACATGCCAACATTTTTGGTTCATTCATAGCTTGGAATGTGCTAACAATTTATTCTATAATTATAATTAGTATAATTATCATTATTATTATTATTAAGTGATATTTTAATGCTTTCATTAATAATTTTAAGATTTCCTGCCTTTTTAAAATTTTATTTTTTCAATTCAACATGTAATCTATTTAATTTGCTTAATTTTACTCAAAGCAATATAATTTAATTTGTATTGTACTAAGTCTATCTGTATTTAGCTTTTACATTTGGTGATTTAGCCTACAAATTAAAAACATACAATTATCTAATTTAATTTCATTTAAGTGCAATTTTTTGTAAAAACCAAACTCAAAAATACACACACAAATTCTTTTTTTTATTGTGATTTGATTGGACCAACTTGTCATCATTAAACTTGCTTTTTCTAGGTCGTCCTCAGACGAGCCTTCCATTTAGCATTTGCATTAGGAGTCCTGCTGCATGCATTCTTGTTCTCTTTATCTATTGCTTTCTGTCTTTTTGCAGATCCTTTTGAGGCGTTCATAATTTTTTCCATTAGACACGAAATTCGCCGAATCAACCTGCAAAGAGGCGACTACAGCCTGTTAGTCCCCGGGCTCAGGAACACCATTGCTTTGGATTTCCATTTCAGCCAGAGTCTGCTGTATTGGACCGATGTTGTAGAGGACAAAATTTACCGTGGGAAGCTGTCAGAGAGCGGCGGTATGATTCTAAATTTTTTTACATAGTTTATGACAATATTAATATTTATGACTTTATTGTATCATACAGGCTATAATATGATTCAGTGGTAGTTCACCCATCCATCCATTTATATAGATTATAAATAGATAAAGATGTAGACATAGATATATAGATGCAGATGTAACTTAAAATAAATTTTTACAATTCTGAAATGAATGTTTATTTTATATATTATAATCTTATTTTTATTTTATATTTATTTTTCATTAATAATTACTATTTAAGCAGTGAGTAATGTCCCTTTATTTTGATAAAATAGTTTAAAAAAATCTAATTAATTGCCACATACATGTTATGTAAATGTTGTATTACATTCATATCAACCATCAAAGTGCAAATATTGCTATTTTCAAAATTATTAGCTGGGAAACGTTTTGTTCCATGTCTCATGAATCATGATTCTTATTGTCATGATTCTTATTGTTCAGCATATTCTGAAGGTTTTATTTTAGCTCTGTTTTACACTTTAAAAGCAAAGTCAGTCTACCAACTGTTAACTCAGCTTTGAAATGTGTGAGAAGAAATCTGCACTCAGATCACTTAGGAACAGATGCATAGATATTGAGAAAGACTGAGAGAAAAAACGTAGGAACCACTTTGTCTTGAGGGCTAGGCAAATGTTTCTTTTCACACACTTCATAGTATACCAAATTACACTCGCCAAATTCAAGTAATCTTGAGCTTGACTGACCAGCTAACAACCTCTAAACCATTTATTTCCATTAAAATAACCTAGTTTTTGTCCCGGCAGGTGTTTCGTCAATCGAGGTTGTTGTCCAGCATGGCCTAGCCACTCCAGAAGGCCTTGCCGTTGATTGGATAGCGGGAAATCTCTACTGGATCGACAGCAACCTGGACCAAATTGAGGTGTCCAAGCTGAGTGGCGAATTACGAACCACCCTCATCGCGGGGGGTATGGAACACCCTCGGGCCATCGCCGTGGACCCCGGCCAGGGGTGCGTTCTTCTCTCCAGTTGAAGAAAATAACAGCAAAGCACCAGTTTTCCAATTACTTCATAGCTTTAATGAACAACTTCAGTGATTGATAGCTCCATTTGGTGGTTTGGGAATCGTAATGAAACCCATCTAATCACCCATAAAGCAGTTTTTAAATGATTTCCAGAAGGGATATTACTATGAAATTGGGCCATTACACATTCTTACCTGTTTTGTAGTTGTGCTTATGCTTTTAATGAGGATGTGGTTTGCAAGTAACCCTCGTTTGAAAGTCGTTTAAGGAGGATTTTTATATCGGGTTTTGTCATCAACAGTGCCTTGTTCTGGACCGACTGGGATGCCACGTTTCCTCGCATCGAAGGCGCTTCCATGAGCGGGAAACGGCGACATGTGGTTTTCAAGGACATGGACTCCGGTGCTTGGCCCAATGGATTGACTTTGGACCACATGGAGAGCAGGATAGTATGGACGGATGCCCGGTAAGAAGCAAGCAAGCACTCTTCTGTTGGGTTTTTGACGTTTTTCACAAGACAAGACTGTTAGGGAATGTTTTGAATGGAAACTAGAAAGTGGAATTGGGATTTGATGTGTTTTTTTTTATTTTTATACCAGCTCAATTCGAGATCCAGCTCTGCTGGCGACTAAATGACAGGCAGACAGAGATATGCTATCACTATTGATTATAATTTTGCTCATCAAGTATTTTTTTATTTTATTTTACAAAGCAGAAGCATAGCAATACTGCTGTCTTGACACATTCATAAACTCTCATCTTGCATTTCTCACAGTGCTAGTTCAATTCCTCTTGTGCCCGGTGGCTCCAAATGTGGCCAAATTAATATTCATATAATGAGATTCTTGGACTTCTGAAGAATCTGATCAATTTTCGGCTTTCGATTGCCTCATTTTTGTCTCTGCTATATTCAGATCACACATCTCTCTTTCTCTCTTGGTCTGTTAACAGAATTTCTTTCTTCTGTCTTTTTCTCTGAAAAGTATCTTGGCATTAAAGCATCAGTGAACACTTAACTCCTTCTTATAGACTGTTTTGGCTCTTTTAGACTGAATACTCCCATTTATTTTACATTTATTTTATTTTACACTGTCTTTGTAAAAAAAAAAAAGAAAAAAAAGAAAAGTGGAATATGTTCAATATATATTGTTATTTTACTTTAAGCAAACTATCTTTTGTTTTTTATTCATGGAAAGCTGTGGCAGATTTTAAGTCAACAACTGAGCTCTTCACAACCATTTTATTTTTGCTTCTTAAATTGAATTTCACTTGAAATTTTGATTCACTTTGTTTCAGTTGATGTTACTCATTTTGATTAATTTTGTTTTGATTTGAATCAACTTCATTTCGGTTAATTTATATAATTTTGAGTTACAAGTTTATGTGACTCTACTCAGCAGCAAAATTGTGCAGTCTGAACTGGGCTTTAGTTAATTGTTGTAGTTCTGAGATAAACTGGATTAACTTTGATTCGATTCAGTTCGAGGTTTTTTTTTTTTTTTGGAAAGGGGGGGGGGGGTTGGTTTGATTCACTTTGATTTAATTTTGATTTGAAACAGCTTGGTTCAGTTCATTTAATTGAATTGTTGTGATTCCAAGGTAAACTATTTAATTTTCAGGTTGATTTACTCCACTAAATTCAGTTCAATTCAGTTAATCAAATTGTCGTAATTCAGAGTTATATCAGATTAAGTTTTATTTGATTCAGTTCAGGTTGAATTGATTTTAATTTATTTTATTTAAAATGACTTGGGTCAGTTCAGTTAATTGATTTGTTTTTAATGAGAGTAAAACAATGTTTATTAAGTTGGATTTTATTCAAGTCAGGGTGATTTGATTTGAATTAATTTGGTTTAAAATAACTTGGTTCAGTTAATTGAATTGTCGTAATTCCAAACTAAACCAGATTAAGTTTGATTTGTTTTATTTTGATTCAGGTTGATTTGACTAGTTGAGTTCAGTTCATTTGATTGTTATAAATCTTTTTTTATATATTTTTTTTTATTAAATTCAGGTTGATTTGGTTTGAAACGACTTGGTTCAGTTCTATTAATTGGATTGTCGAAATTCGGAATTAAATGAGAATGTTTGATTTGATTCAGGTTGATTTGACTTGACAAGTTTAATTTAATTCAGTTCATGTTGATTGGATTTGATTTCAAACCACTTGTTTAATTTTAGTTAATTGAATTTTCATAATTCAGACTTAAACAAGATCAATTCTAAATTGAGTTCAGTTCAGGTTTTTGTTTTTCAACATGAATTGGCTAAACTGTACAGTTTATTCAACTGAACTGAGCTAATTTAGAATTAAATAATATTTATTAAATTTGAGTTGATACTATTTAAGTCGAATCAAATCAACCTGAACTGAATTGAATCACACTTAAGGAATCTTGTTTATTACATTTAGTTAATTAAATATGATGTAATACAAAGTAAAACAAAATTGAATACCCTCAAATTTGATTCTATTCAGTTTGTTGAAAGTGCATGGCAGTGTTTATTAAGAAAGTGAATAGGGTCAGTTCTGATTTCATGTGACTTTAAAATACTCTGATAATGATTAAGAAAATGATTTATCCCTCCTCAGATCTGATGCAATATACTCTGCTCTGTATGACGGAACGGGAATGATTGAAATTCTCAGAGGCCATGAGTTTCTCTCTCACCCCTTCGCCGTCTCTCTCTTTGGTGGGAGTGTTTATTGGACTGACTGGAGGACCAACACTTTGACAAAAGCCAACAAATGGACTGGGGCCAATGTAACTGTGATCCAAAAAACCAGCGCCCAACCCTTCGATCTGGAGATATACCATCCTAGCAGGCAGCCACAAAGTAAGTAACCAGCTTGCTGTCTTTCAAAACTCTCTAGAGAGACTTTGAAAGAGATGATCATTTGAAGGATCCAACAGAACATAATGAGATAAATCTCTAAAATGAGCGAAGTTGTCATGTTGGATTAACAGCGTACAATGACCCAGTTTTGGCATATTCCCATTTCTCACTAGAAGATTTTAGGGACTAATTGGCTGCAAAGCTGTCTCGTCAAGAACTCCCTTGATTCCCATCAAGAATTCCCATCATTTCTGAAACAGGAAGCAGACAGTCAAACACTATAAGGTCACATTTATTTTCTGAATTTTCTACTGAATTAAATGCACTTTCATTTAGAGCCAAAAATACTTACCAAAACAGAAACATTATTTAAATTATTATTTGGAGTTATAGTTATTTGGATTTAATTTAATTTAATTTGAAAAACGAATTGCTCTTTCAAATATTCCAATTAGATTTCAAATATGTACTAAAACAGAAACAAAAAAAATTAGATTTTTGAGTTCTTTTGAGAAATGTTTTATTTTATTTAGCTTTGTTTCATTTTCCTACTACAAAACAAACTGCACTGTCAAAGATTACAATTAGAACCAAAAACCTACCAAAACAGAAATAAAATCATGTTTTATTTTTGAGTTCTTTTAAGGAAATGTTATTTTATAAACACAACAATAACAGCAACAACAACAAAAAGAACTAGAGAACTTGTCCAACAAATAGTTGTTTATGTGTGTGTGTGTGTGTGTTTATATATTTATTCCTCTGTTTAACCCTTAATTAACACATATACGCATTATGAGGCATTATGAGGCATTTTCTCCTGATAACCCCGAAAATAACTTAAATTACACTTTCAGTTTTGATTGTACAGATAAGAGCAATACATCAATCGAATCTGTAAAGGGTAAACTTTTTTGTATACAGACATAATAACAAAACTTTGTGCATTCATAAAATAAAGATAACGAACAAGATGTGCTGTCTGCAGCCTTTGTCTGCGCTGATCTTTATTTACAAACGCGTCATTAAAATGAACTGTAACTCAGTGAAAACTCAACGAAGAGACATGAGAGAGATATCTATAGAAAGCCTGACATGTTTACTTTTAAACTAAACAAGCTGCCGAAAAAAATATTCTGTGATAAAGTAATCAATATGAAAATAACGCAACGTTTTTCATGTCTCCCTTCATTATCTTCTAATGTAACCACGCCCCCACGCTGAACGCGCAATTCAGATTATAATGTTTCACTGAAGCGCGCGTCTTGAATACACCCACACAACAGAAGACAACGCAGCGAGACTGTTCTTCAAGTTCTTTTATTTTACTGTTTGCTTTGCGATGAGAGGAATAAGACTAGTTCACCCCAAAAAGATGTGATGTGGATTACCTCAGGATTTCAGATTTGGATTTCATCAGAAAAAAAAGAATAAAGCGCATAAATTTTCATGGGCTGTTATAAGGTTGCTTGAGTGTTTTGGCATGGTTGCTTACTGGCCCAAGTCAAAAGAGCCATCCCTAATGACCTCTGAGTAATTTCTTGCGGTGTGTATCAGTTCAGTGTATGCTGAACATCTGCTTGAAATCTGTCCCTCCTTCTGTAACCCTCTTTTAATTGATCGAATAGAATTTGTTCACCGTTTGGGCAATAAAGTACAAAAGAAGAGCCAAAAACATCCCATAAATAAAACACAATCGAATCAGCCCGTGATGGCTGTCCAGCATCTTTTCCCTTGGGTGTACATCTGCCAGATGCAGAAGAATCGGCCTTCTGTCAACACATTGAGCTTGGCATCATCCACCAAAGCTAAATTACACCCTTAATGGCGCTAAGAGGCTCTTTGTTAACTCATGACTCCAGATAAACACTTATAATGAGCTGGCAGAAACATTCAGGGAGCGTTCCAGATAGTGATTGGCAGCTATAAACCTACGGTTTGGATGCAGTGATATGCCGCACAGATGTTTGAAAGCTTTTTTCAAGATCGTGGGTCTGTTTTTAATGTTCTGATCAAATTAGATTTTAGAAGTACAACCTTCATAGTCCTTGAAAATGATGATAAAAGTTGATGTAAGTGAATCTGGAGTAAATAATTTTTAGAATTATATATTTAGACTCGTCATGTCTTGCTTTGAACCAGGTTGTTTTGAAATTTACCTCACAGGCTACTTTAAAAATGGGTGTTTGTAAGCCAAAAGTGTGTTCCTGATCTTTTAGATTTGAACATTTATGATAGTTTTTCTAACTTTCTTTTGTTTTCTTGGCTGTGCTTGTACTGTGGCTTGACTTTACATTGTTTTGTGATTTTGTTTATAGCGCTGATAATCATTGCTTTTATCTTTTGCTCATTTCTTTTGTTTTATCTGTTTCACCCCACTAGGCTTTTATCTTTATTTGTTGTGATAAATGCTTATATTATGACATTTGAATCACTTTGAGCTGCCTTTTATGTCTGATTGTTGATTTGTTGCTTTGTTGCTTTATAATTAAAGTTATTATTAAATGTATTATTGTTTTTGTTCTTTTCAAACATTTGGATCTGGAACACATTTTATTTTATTTTATTTTATTTTATTTTATTTTTTTTATTTTTTTTTTTTTTTTTTTTTTTTTTTTTTTTTTTTTTTTTTTTATTTTATTCTGTACTTGTGTCTGTCCTGTAGGTAACATTTGATCTATTCTGTTTTGAAATATTGCTTATAGCACTGGTCAATTGCGCTTTATTTATTTATTTAGCTGTTGTTTTGTTTCAGCTGTTGTTATACTTATCTTTCATTTGTTTTGTTAAAATGTTTTCATGTCATGCCTTTCATTTGAACCATTTTGTACTTAAAAAGTGCTGTATAAATAATGTTAGTTAGTGCTGTCAAATGATTAATCGTGATTAATCACATCCAAAATGTACTGTGTATATTTATCTTGTATATATAAATAAACTCACAAGCACCCAAAACAAAAACTGTAGTATGGATGTGATTTAATTGCGATTAATCATTTGACAACACTAATTTATGTATATATACAGTGCTCTCCATAAGTATTGGAACAGTAAAGACAAAATAGCTTTCTCTGCTGTGGAGTCAAGACATTTGCAAATATGATTAAAAGATGAATATGCGACAAAACTACAGAATGTCACATTTTATTATTAGGTCTTTCGACACATAAATATTTTACCAAATAAAAAGGACAGCACTTTTTGAGTTCATCACCATGTGAGCATAAGTATTGGAACAGTTGAATTTTAGGCAGATATAAAAGATTAAAAGTTAATATTTAGTTGCAGATCCCTTGCATGCAATCAGAGCGAGTCTGCAACCCATAGACATCACCAGACTCTTGGTCTTATGCTTTGAAATGCTTTTCTCCAGCCTTTACTGCAGCCAATTCCAGCTGTTGCTTGTTTTGGGGAGTTTCTGTCTTTAGTCTCCTCTTCAGCAGTTCAGCATTTGCAGTTCCCTTTTTTCTTCACACTTTTGCTTTCCAATCATTAAGATGAAAATTAATATTTTATCTCATTGATCCATCAACTCAGTTCCAAAACACTACTGGCTCACATTTGTGAAGAGTCTTGCCTTTCTATTTTTGGTGCTGATCAGAGGTTTGCATCTTGCTGTGTAGCTTCTGTAATTCTTTGTCAAATTCTTTTCCGGACTGTAGATTGACAGTGCATCAACCCAGCTTTCTGGAGGTTGTTGCTGATTTTACAGATATGTATTTTAGGGTTCATTTTCACAGCTTTTATGATTTGCTGTCATCAACTATTGTTGTTTTTTTCAACCAATCCGGTCGTCGTCAGTTGCTGATGTTGCCAGTAGTTTCCAAACTCTTGATTTCTCCATGATCATTAACTGATAAGACTCATTCCCTTTTTTTAATATCTGAAGAATTAATGCAACAGGACACAGCTGAACACTTAGAAAGAGCTGTGAAGAAACTGTTCCAATACTTCTGCTCACATCAGATAGGGAGATGAAACTCTAAAAGTGCCGATCTTCTTAGCTGGTAAAACATCTTTGTGTTGAATCACCCAATAATAAAATGTGACATTCTGGAGTTTTGTCTTATATTCATCTTTTAATCATATTTACAGATTTCTTGACTCCACAGCAAACAGAATAATTATGTCTTCTATGTTCCAATATTTATGGAGGGCACTATATATTTTATTTTTAAGGTTTTGAAACGGAGTGATATGGAAAATAAGGTTTGTTATAATTATAATTTATTATATTATAATTATTTTATTATTATTATTATTATTATTATTATTATATATATGTTTTTTTATGAATTACATAAAAAAAACGTCACTGTACAGTACATTCAAATATTTCTCAGTTAGGTAAATTTTTTTATTTATTTACATTTTTCCAAGCAATAATTTAGGTTAATAGGCAATATTCTGAAATGAAATAACTTTTGTAAAATGAAGGGGCTTTAGCCTGAACCATTACTAGTAATTTTTTTTAACCTTTTTCTGTCTATGCTCTCGGCTGTTTTTGTCCTGTGGCTTAGCACCTGCTTTCCTCTGTTTTGGGATTTTGTTTATAGCTCTGGATGTCTGCTCCATGTCCGTTTCCATTACCCATCTGCGTCTGAAGCATCTGGCTCACATTGCTATCGGTTTTCACGTGTCAGAATAGCTTAGAGAGAGTGACACAGAGTTTACTGTATTCATTAGGCCCGAAACAACTGTTTTTTTTTTATTGACTCATTATGCATTTTTTAGTTAGGTGTGTGTTTTACGGTCTCATTTAGAGTTGTGGAGTAACAACCTTGCTCTGAGCAAGAACAAACCCAGGGAATGTTGGGCAGGGAATAAAGGGCCTAATTACTCAGCACGCCGTCCACATCTTCCACTTGTTAGGCCGTACTTTTTGTTTTCGGGAGACTAAGTGCATGGATCCAAGTCGCATCGCATAATAACTAGCAGAAAAAATTATTAAAGACTTGAAGATATTAAGAAATTAAATTGAAAAATTGTAACTTTGACCTGTGGAAATAATAATCAAAGACATCGCTGTCTAATAAGTCGCAGTGGTGATAAATCAGGAGAATTAAATATTGTGACGTATGGTGAATGTATGCTCAGATATTCTTTTATTAATGATTTCTCTTCTCTTGTCTTCTTCAGCTCCTAACCCGTGTGCTGGTAACAAAGGAAGAGGCCCGTGTTCTCACCTCTGCCTTATAAATTATAATGGTTCTGCATCTTGCTTCTGTCCACATCTCATGAAACTGTCGTCCAACAACCGAAGCTGCCAAGGTGAGCTCAGCCTGTTTGCTGGACTGTAGATTTCACTTTTTACGAGACGTGTTTGGCACGCACTCCGAAACTGTGTGAAACCTATGTACTGTATGTGTGTGTGTGTGTGTGTGTGTGTGTGTGTGTGTGTGTGTATACAGTTTTATGCAAAAGTTTGTGAACCCCTTGCAGAATCTGAGAATTGGTATAATTTTAACAAAATATATATATTTTTTTTTTTATTAGTACTGTCCTGAGTAAGATATTTTACATAAAAGACATAGACATTTTACATATAGTCCACAAGACAAAACAATAGCTGAACTTATTTAAATGATCCTCTTCAAAAGTTTGGGAACCCTTGGTTCTCAATACTCTGTGTGGTTACCTGGATGATCCACGACTGTGTTTTTTTTTTTTTTCTTCTTTTTTTGTGATGGTTTGAGTTCCTTGTTTGTTCTGAACAGTTAAACTGAGCTCTGTACTTTAGAAAAATCCTCCATGTCTTGCAGAGTCTTCAGTTTTCCAGAATCTTGTGCATATTTGAACCCTTTCCAGCAGTGACTGTATGATTTTGAGATCCATCATTTCACACTGAAGAAAACTGAGGGACTCAAATACAACTATTAAAAATGGTTCAAACATTCACTGATGCTCCAGAAGAAAACACATTGCAAAGAAAATCCGGGTGGTGAAAACTTTTGAAAAGGATTAAGATGTCCAGATTTTTCTTATTTTGTTAAAATACATTTTTCTTTCCATTTAGTGCTGCCCTTCGGAAGCAACAGATGATACTTGCATGTTTCCCGGAAGACAAATTAAGTATAATTTACCTTGGTCTTCAAATTCAAAAAGTTTTCACACCCCAGCTCTTAATGCATCGTGTTTCTTTCTGGAGCATCAGTGAATGTTTGAACCATTTTTAATAGTTGTATTTGAGTCCCTCAGTTTTCTTCAGTGTGAAATGATGGATCTCAAAATCATACAGTCACTGCTGGGAAGGTTTCAAATATGCACAAGATGCTGAAGGACATGGAAGTTTTTTTCTGAAGAACAGAGCTCAGTTTAACTGTTCAGAACAAACAGGGAACTCATGAACAACCATCACAAATAAAAAAAAAAAAAAAAAAAAAAAAAAACAATCGTGGATCATCCAGGTAACCACTCACAGTATTAAGAACCAAGGGTTCTCAAACTTTTGAACTCCTGTTTTGTTGAAATTATTCACATTTCCACAGATTCTGCAAGGGGTACCCGTTCTTTCACATAAAACTGTATAAATATATATATATATATATATATATATATATATATATACACACACATAATAAATATACACAGAACACATGTACATTGATGCTTCATTGTTTCCTCATAAAAATGAGTGATCCACAACTGAATGGAGCTGATATAAAGCAGAATGTCTAATATTGGAATAATTATAGCGTGTATCAGGAGACTTTCGCGACCTACCTAAACTCATTACAGACTGAAATGGAGACCTCTCTTTTCCGGCCGCCCAAGAGATCTCTCTGGAGGTCAAGAGAGGAGAATTTACACTATGAGTCCTTTGAGCTTTATGTCTTTATAGTGCTGCCTTTGTAAGGACACTCAATTCCCCTTATTATATTTGTCCCGCTAACTGATTTAGGTCATATTTTTCATTCGCAGAGATACTAGAGACAGAGAAATAGAATTCAATTGAGAATGAATTTGAGATGATTATATATTTATGTATCTGTGGACAGGTGTGAGGAAGTTTCTGTTATATGCTCGGAGATCTGAGATTCGAGGAGTGGACATCGACAAGCCGTACCTCAACGTCATCATGGCCCTCACCGTACCCGATATCGATGATGTCTCGGCAATGGATTATGATGCTGTAGATGAGAGGATTTACTGGGCCGATGTAAAGACCCGAACGATAAAACGGGCTTTCATTAACGGAACCAACCTCGAAACCCTCCTGTCTGGAGGTACATCAAATTCCACTTTGACAGTTAACTGTAATCTCACACACTTTACATGCTTTCATTGATATGAGAGTCAAACGTGTATGCACAAAGAAAACCTTTTATTAAATTATATCTTATATTTAGCATTTTTGTTGTCATTTGGGTTGCAGTGTATTGCAAGTATTCCCAATCAGCAGCTTGTTTATTAGCATTAATAAAAATGCAGACAATTAATTGATTTTATTATATTATAGTGCATTGTATTACATTGTAATTTTTTTCCTCTTGTATTTGTCTTTGCCTGTTTTATATACATTGCAAATATATTATATTGTATTAGATTAATTTCCCTATATATTTATTTATTGACATTTAATTTTTAAGATGCTGTACATGCTGTAAAAGTCTAAATATTGTTATACTGAATATATTAAATCATAGCTTGTTTTATCAAAATTACCAATTTATTATATTATATTATATTATATTATATTATATTATATTATATTATATTATATTATATTATATTATATTATATTATATTATATTATATTATATTATATTATATTATATTATATTATATTATATATTTTTTTCAATATTTCTTTTTATATAATTTTATATGTCTTGTGTTTAACACATTTTATAAAGTGAAAATGAAAACCCAACAACACACACACACACACACACACACACACACACACACTGTGTTTTATGTGATGAAAAGATGAAAAATGCTGATTATGTGTTGATAACATCTGTATTTACAGACTTATCTAATGTCCGTGGCCTGGCTATTGACTGGCTGTCGAGAAACATGTACTGGATGAGCTCAGACAATGACGAAACCCACATTAACGTCGCCCGTCTTGACGGATCTCTCAAAACCACCGTCGTTCACGGCATGGACAAACCCAAGTGTCTCGTCCTGCATCCATCTAAAGGGTAACAGCAAAAACCACACTAACAATTAGCCGTATCCATATTTGAGAAGTTACGGGCTTTGTGTCGCTAAAGATTGCTATCCTATTTATTAGTAAGTAATTGCACACTTCCGTCGAATTGTCACCTTTTGTTACTGTCAAAGCTGCGTTTGAGAAACATCAGTTACAGAGCTAATTACTGAACAGGTCTCTTTTTGTATGCAGCGTGCACAATTAACTAAAGTTATTAGAGTCATTTTATAAGAGTTGATTAAGACTGACAAATCGTTGTAGCCGTGAATAATCTTTAATGATGTCAAACCAATCAGAAATGTGAATTTATCATACCCTAGTTGGGCTGGCCAGTGACAGCTTTTTAATTAGCATACATTATAATTCGAAGCATGCATTCTAATTAAAAACGAAGCCAGTTCCTCGCAATTGTTTACATGAGATTTGAAACGCGATTCTGTAATCCATTGATGAATCTTGATCACAGTACAGTGCGCTTGTTGTTGCCGATATCTCTCGTGATCTTTGCCCCTTGTGTAGTGTTTTTATTTTTTTCATTTTTTTCTCCAGCTGTCTTCTCATTTTAGCTTCCAACCTCATCGACATTTCTGAAAGTCATTTGTCACGTAGGTTCATGAGGGCCATCAAGATGTATGAAGGAGATAGAGACAGCTTTATTTGATTGTTTTGTGCTCTGTTGTGATTGTGAAGATAAAGTTCTTTGCTACCTTCCTGACCTTCACGCGGGTCGTGATCCTTACACAGAAGAGTCCCATCCTTCATCTCCAAGACTCATCCATCTTTCTGAATAATTCTTGTTTTTGTTGTGGTCCACAGGAAGATGTTCTGGATGGATGGAGGCACTATAAATATGGCCAATATGGATGGCAGCAACATCAAGATTTTGCACCAGAACCAGAAGGAGCCTGTTGGTAAATTGAAGTTCCAAAACCTGCAGTAGTGAGATGTGTACTTACTGTTTTAAGGCAAAATGGTTATGGCTTCTTTCTGTGATACTTTCTTTTGGTCCAAATCTAAGGCTTGTGTTATCTGTGGAGAAGGTAGTACTGGAATGAATTACGATACAATAAAAATATATTCATCCAAAATGGTGTTAGTTTGGTATTATTGAAAGTTTTATTTATTAATTATTTTTTAAGGTAAATTATGTATCTTTTCTCTTCTACATGAATCTGGAAATGAAATATTATTTTAATTTATTTCAAGTAAATTGTATTTGCTTCGCCTTTGTCTGTTTTGTCTGCTTTCATCTGTTTTGCTTTACTTTAGTCTGTTTGCATAGCTTTTTTGTTTTGCTTTGTTTTGCTTTGTTTTTCTTTGCTTTGCTTTTGCTTTTCTGTTTTGCATTGCTTTTGCTTTGCTTTTGTTCTGTTTTGCTTGCATTTCTTTGCTTCATTTTTCTTTTGCTTTAGTTTGTTTTGTGTGGCTCTTGCATTGCTTTTTTATTTTAGTTTGTTTTTACATTGCTCTTGTCGGTTTTGGATTGCTTCTCTTTGCTTCATTTTGCTTTAGTCTTTTTTTTTTATTTGCTTTGCTATTCTTTACTTTGATTTGCATTGCTTTCATCTGTCTTGCTTTGCTTTTCTTTGTTTTGCTTTTGTTTCGGTTTAGTCTGTTTTGCATTACTTTTGTTTTTCTTTGCATTTATGTGCTTCATTTTGCTTTGCTTTTCTGTAGTCATCTGTTTTGCTTTGCTTTTCTTTGCCTGTGCTTTGATTTAGTCTATTTTGTGTTGCTTTTGTTTGTTTTGTTTTGCTTTCATCGGTTTTGCTTTTGCTTTGGTTAAGTCTGTTTTGTGTTTCTTTTGGTTTTATTTTGTTTCACTTTTTACTTCGCTTGGCTTTATTTTGTTTTTCTTTGATTTGCCTTTGTCTGTTTTGCATTTTTCTTTTTTAATTAAATTATTTTGCCTTTTTTTTTTTTTGCAAACCGCATAATGTAAGATGTTAGCAACACTGTTTTCTTTGCCTTAATGTTTGTTTCAATTTTGTGCTTTTACTTTTGTTTTTGACCATTTAAGAAATCAGACAATCTTATTTAACATTTGCAGGATCACATTGTCTCATGTACATGTATTCACTATCACTGTATGTGAGAATAAGGGCACCATTTACTCATTCCTCTTCTTCCTCTAGGCCATGTCTGTTGAAATCATTATATAAATAGTAATTTGGTCTGAGTTGTAGCCCTAGGTATTGTTTGAGCACTCTAAGATGTTTCTGGTTCTCCCCTCAACTCATAATTAAAGCACAATCTCCCTGACATGCAGTACGTGTGATTATGGCCTGAGACAAATCTTAAATAACGCGGTTATCATTATGATGTGAACAAGGGATTATTGCAGATGAAGGAAATAAAAAGAGAGATCAACCTTTTGAACTCTATTTGAACACTATTTATGCTGTGCAGCAAATAAACATGCTTTGCTGTAGGGGAAATTGCAGATTTCAAATAACCAGACAGGTTTTGTTAGTGCCGATTTGTGTTGATATTCATAATATTAAACAGTGTTCGGTTCTTTGTTATTTAAATTGGCTATGTTGAACAGAAACATCTCTTGTGACAAGATAAGGTCAAATAATGAAGTTTGGGATAAATCTGTTTACTCTTGAGGATCTAGTTAAAGGTATATTTCACCAAATAAATAAATACATTTCTGTAGTTTTCTCTCCCTCATGTCTTCCAAACACAAACTGCTTTCCAAACCCAAAAGTATCTTATACTCACCAATGCTGTATTTATTTGTTAAAATGACACAATAAAACAGTAACATTTAGAAATGTTATAACAATTTAAAATAACTGTTTACTACTGTAAACTATTATAATATATTATTTATTCCGTGATGCAAAGCTGAATTTTAATCAACATTACTTCAGTTTTCAGTGTCACATGATCATTATTATATATAAACTGATATATGTATTTTTTTAAGAGCCATTGCTTTACATGTTTTCATATTTTCTTTGTGCTTTCCAGGGCTGTCGATCGACTACTCGGCCAACAAGCTATACTGGATAAGTTCCGGAAACGGAACCATTAATAGATGTAACCTGGATGGGAGTGGTCTGGATGTAATTGACAGCTTGAAAAAAGAGCTCCGGAAAGCCACGGCATTAGCAGTGATGGGTGAGTAAAGGCTGTTTTCATCAGCATTGATTTAGTAAGGTTAATTATAACCAAGCAAATAATGGAGCTATTTAATTAGTACAAAGATAGACAGTATAAATGGTTTGTGAACAGCGGTGTGTGAATGAAAAGGAACAATTTTTATGCTGAATGGGGGCATGTGGGTTTTTGTTAAGGCTTAATTGTGGAGCTGTTTTAGTACACTGCAATTACAAATCAATTGAGGGCGATTGTTGTTTTCAAAGGGTTTGAATCGCAACACTATTCATGTTCTGAGATGTGTTTTTTCTTGAACTTTGATGACTCATGACTTTTGATGTCACAGCTGTGTTTGCTGATTGTAGCAGCTCTGCGGGGTTTGAGACTCGGCCAAAGACAGATATGAATTTGCGCTGTCATTTTACATGTGGCTTCTGACTCATGGTTGATTTTCAGTGCAAATCTATTTTTTTGTTAAAAATTTTTGTGACACTTACATTTATTCATTTAGCAGGTGCTTTTATGCAAAGCAAATGAGGAAATCCGAGTGATTTGTCAAAACGGAGGAAACCGTATCAACAATAAAGACAGCATAACATTT
This sequence comes from Carassius carassius, assembly GCF_963082965.1. NCBI lineage: Eukaryota > Metazoa > Chordata > Actinopteri > Cypriniformes > Cyprinidae > Carassius > Carassius carassius. The sequence continues at coordinate 17,563,259 of NC_081770.1, read as the reverse complement.
TTAATTGCTTGTGATGTTCCTCATTTTGTCTGGATAAAAGTATCTGCTAAATGAGCAAATGTAAATGTAAAATGGTTATTCACCACTCATTTAACTTCTGTTATGTGGCTTATTCCTAAGTGACCTGATTTGATTGGACCGATAAAAAGAGAAAACGTTGGAAAATCACATTTTGGGTTATAGGAATATTTCTGGATTGGAAAATCTGTGGTGAAATGTTTTAAAATGTATTAAAACATTAGATTTCTTCTTCTTCATTTTAGATTTTTTTTAAAAAAGATTTCTATAGTAGTTTTAAGTTTATCTTATTACTCTGCCAACTGCAAAGCTAGCTTGTAATATTTGTTTGGTATATTATTTGCTTTTTTGATAGGTAATGTTTTTTTTCTGTTTTGTTTGCTGGTTTTATTTTGCTATTGTGTGTTTAGTTTCATTTTGCTGTTTTTGTTTTGTTTGCTCTGCATTTAATTTTTTTCTGCTTTATAGTTTTGTTCTGTTTTTGTTCTTTGTTGAATTCTTTGCTCATTTTTGTTTGTGTTTAGTTTTTTGTCTTGTTTTGTTTGCTGTGTTTTGTTTCAGTTTTTCTTTGTTTGCGCTGTTTTAGCTCTGTTTTTGTTGTTGTTGTTGTTTCCAGTGATTTGTTTTGCTCTTGTTTGTGTTTTGTTTTGTTATCTTCGCTTTACTCTCCAACCTTGGTCTCTGCTCACATAATGCAGAATATTAACTTTTAGGCTAATCCTTGCTAATTTATACTTTGCAGTAAGTTTATATTATTTAGATATTGTTAGATATTGCATAAACTAAAATTAAATAAAAATATTTTTTACATCTTTGTTAATGTTAAACATAATGACTAATGTTCATTGTTAGTTTATGTTAGTTTGATCCAGTAAATAATATTAACATATACAACTTTTGATTTTAAAAATGTAACCGTAAATGTAGAAATTAAAATATGGAACCTTATTGTGAAGTGTTAAGGGGGCGAAGAAAAATGTTAACAAAAAAATCATATGTAAACAGTTATTTAATAATGTAGTTAATAATATATAATCAGTTTTTATTTCTCACTCTGATGGATTGTGCACAAAAAGAAAGTACATATAGGGTCAGTTTTGGTTTCATATTGCCTATAAAGAAACTAAAAATATTTATATTGACAATAAACACCCCAGGCCATAGTTACGTTCTTAAAACATATCATTTTTTTATTTGCTGAGAGCTGATACACTGTTTCAATTTCAGTGTCTTTCTCTCACATAAAGAAACTCAATGAAGCGCTTACCCGTGTGACCCTCTTGCTTTCATCATTTCATTTCCTTTGACCCCACTGCATGACTCTGTCAAGAGGGGTTCTGGGATCACGGTGCTCATTTTCCATTATTTGTGGATAGACATTAATCTGTTTAAGAGTAAAACAGCTGGTTCATGAGGATCATCAGCAAAAGACAGAAGTTCTGTTTGAGACGTCTTACATTTAGCATTCAGGAGACAAAACGTCCTGATTTCCAGGGGAAAGAAGATTTTGACGCTAAAAGGAGTCATACCCTCGTATTACCTTGGATACCTACTGCTGTATTATAGTCTTTCAGGCCCTTCTAAAAAAGAAAAGTGGAAAATAAAATAAACACAGAGCTCCTCAGACCCTTATCTCTGTAGGCATTATTGTCTCGCGAGATCTGATGCGATATTTTGGCTGTCGTGGACGGTCATTATAATAATGCAAATGAGGGGCACGTTGATTGGTTGCAGGAAGGAGGGGGGTTGACACCGCAGGTAACGCTTTAGCATATCATTACAAACTGACATCATGGCGCAAGTTGTGAATGAACGCGACCGGCTTCCCGGCCAGTGTATAAGTATGAGGCGCCGTTTAGGGCTTAAATCAAACTTCATTCACGCACACATATGAAACACGCTTGCATATATACTAAGTACTAGTCACACATACATGTATATGAACTATCTACGCACATAAAGTTACTCATATGAGACGTGAGCACAGCACACACAAATATAAGATGTGAGCACATACACACACAAACTAGACGGGGCCTCATGTAAGCGTTAGGCAATAAATAAACTATAACCGAATTCATGATGATCTCAGTCATTTATTTTTTTTGCAAAGTACGTTAGCAGCCATTCCCCATACCTCGAAGCTAATACTCCCGCCAGAGTTGTGCCTGGACGCGTTCATTGAACGATAATTCATGAACTCGTTCATGTTTTGGACTGAACTGAACGTACCGCATTACTGCCTGATGAATGTTACTGTGAACTCGTTCATTCTGGTGTCTGTGAACGCCACGCTCTCTCAGTTTAACTTCGTTCAGTAGGATGCCAGATTTCTATAAAGCCTTCCAGGCGAAAACCCACCTAAAACCCACCGTAAACCGGCCTTAATATGTAGCGGAAAAAACACCCAATCTGGCAACCCCAGACTCTCTTGTTCAAACTCCTTTAATCAAAATGAACAAATCTTTTTTCGAGTCATTTCGTTCATTTAAGGGGCTTTAAATGTTACTATTAACTGGCAAATTCCCCGAACACATCAACCTACGCAATCTTGATCATATTCTGAATTAAGAAATCATTATAATGCAGTCAAAAGTCCGTTTTTGCAGTCCGTTTACAGGGAACATAAATAATTACTTAACCTCCAGTCTTTCGTTTATTTGTCTAGTGACAGACGCAATAGCATACAATAGCCGCATTAGCAGTTATGCTGTTTGTTACACACAGTAGAGCAATAAAAACACAGTCTTACCGTTTCAATTGCAGGCAATTTTGTTGGAATGGCGCTTTTCCCGAGCTTCGATTCCAACTTTGCCTGATATTGCCCCAAATTTGTGAAGGATTTCGGCGTACAATGTTTAGCACAAACACATAACGATAAACCAGTGGAAGGGTTGAAGGAACCGCGTCATTAAAAATGAATTTAATCCACTGGTCTCTGATAGGTAGGTCCGTTCTTGGTAGAGAAAACCCATTTACATGTTGATTCTGGCAGTCAACCACAGAGCAACTCACGTGTGCACTACTCCAGCGTCTTTCTCGACTGAATATGAGGGGGAGAGGGGAAGGGCGAGCTTCCTGCTGCGGTGTCCATATATGGTATATCCTGCCCCGTCTTGACGTCAAGACGGGGAAGAAATCAAAATCTCGTATTTGAGTGCGCGTGCACGTGGGCTATTTTACAAACCCTGAGGTAAACAAACGCTTCACTTTTAAATATCGGCTTCCCGGCCAGTGTATAATCTTTAGGCAATCATAACATACATTGATTCTTGTGGAAAAGTGAAAATTGTGGGTCATGACTCCTTTAATAATTGCACCAAATTATAGAGGTTTTTGATGTTAACGGGTAAAAACTGCATGATAGAAGTAATTGGGCTATATTTTGGGTAAATATCCTTGAGCTGTCACCAGGCAGGACTATTTCAGTTCACTTAAAGACCAGGACAGATCCCACATGAGTAGAGATGAGGTTTTAAATGTTTACTTATTTAGTGTTTTCATAATATATATATATATATATATATATATATATATATATATATATATATATATATATATATATATACAGTATATACATTTATATATATATTTTACAACTGCTCATCTGATCAGAATTAAAGATTTTAGATATAGAGATAATTAGATATAATTAATAATTATTTATAATAATAATGAACAGTTTTTTTACACATTATATGAATATTATATATTCAATACAGTTATAGTGAACAGTTATTAATATTTATTATTTGTAATTCAGTTGATATATTCAAAATAGGTTTTAACATTTACCAAAACCCCTTTATTTATATTAATATAAAATTGCTTTAATATAAAATTAACTGCAAATTAATATTAAATTCTGTTATTAGATTTTTTAACAATGGCTTGGAACATAATATAAATGCAGTTTAAATTAATTTACAATAAATATGCACAACACATTTTTGTTTGTATATACACAAATTGTTTCAATATAAATTGTCAAAGTGGTTTATTTATTTTTTAGATTTAAATGGATTTTAATTATATGTGTGATCATTTTTATTAGTTTATTATCTTTTTTAAATCAATCATTATGTGATGTTCTGAAAAGACTTACTTTACGAGTAATCATCCTTTGCTTTGTCTACATAACATTCCAAATAAATCAGAAAAGTAATAAAATGTGTAATAAAATATACAAAAAAACACTTTTTTGAGTATATTTGGTTTTTGATGTATGATTCAATGCAGTATCCAACCATGTGGATACCCGACTCATTTTTTATTACATTTCCTGTAATAAATAGGAATAAATAGCACTATATTGCCACACAAATTATAAATCATTTGATTTGGCTTATTCCACCCATGGCAGTTTCTCAGTAAGTCTGTGTAATATTTCGAACGATGAACCTGAGGTAAAAGATCTTAAATCTTGGGGACTGCATGAGATAAATCATTTGCCCAGCCAAACATGCCAAATGTGGATGTATCATTCGATTAAACCCCGAGGAACAACCTGTTCTCGCTTCTCTTGCTGTATCATCCTCTCAAACCCTCTCTAAATTGGATACTGATTTTGCCAACCACTAATACAATCAGATTGAGCACCATCTCGGCAATCAGCATCTGTTAGCTGGTAATGGAGTGATGGTTGAAGTCTGTTCTGTCTGCTCATCCACATCGAACACTGTTTACTCCTCTCATATATCAGGAGCCATGCTACTGTATATAACACCCTAATATTTTATATACAGGTGTATATTAGAAGGCACCTACATATTATGATATCAAGCCAGATGGAAACAAAGGAGTTTGTGTTTGAATCATACAGCACAGAAATTCATGACAAAAATACACAGGCTTTAATTTGAAGACACTCTCACTTTATTTCTTCCTTTCTCTATTCTGCTGGATGAAGCAACTGAACTTCGTCTGACACATGCTTGGTTCTCATCTCATGGCCATTTGATTATTACACTCGTTTGTTTAATATTAATGTCTAATTAACCCCCTTTTTTTACCAGGTGCCCCGGGAGTGAGGAAACAACTAAAGAGATAATGAATTATTAATGGCTTCTTTTCCGTTTTTCATTTTCTTTGTCATTGTTGCCTTTGAATGACATAGTCTGCTCATTCTTACACTTGAAGAACTTATGACCCTTATTTGGGAAATAATTAATCTGATGAATAAAAATGAAGCTATGAGAGTTAGAAGTATAGTTTGTTCAATGACATTTATGCACAGTGAAAGTCAACCAAATTGAAAATACGTATATACCAAAAAAAGTGGACAAAAGACTTCAGACTCTGTTTTATGTCGTTATAATGAAATATAAATGGTGGGAAATTCAATGAAAAATGATTTTATATATTAAATTTATGCATTTAGCAGACACTTTTATCCAAAGCGACTTACAGTGCATTCAGGCTATCAATTTTTACCTATCATGTGTTCCCGGGGAATCAAACCCCCAACCTTGCGCTTGATAGCGCAGTGCTCTACCAATTGAGCTACAGGAACACAAAAATAATCTTTAATAGTTATGTCAGTGTAGTGCTGTGTAAGTACACCCAATTTAGAATAATATACATACATTTATATGTCCTTTGTTTGGGAAATATTTAATATGATGAATACAAAATGAGGCTATAAAAGTTAGAAGTATAGTTTGTTCAATGACTTTAATATACAAATTAAATGTACACAATTTTAAACAACAACAACAAAAATAATAGGACAAAGACTTCAGACACCGATATCCACTGAAAAAGAAGAAAAAAGAAAACATTTCCATATCAAACGAGCCCTTATAGTCCTGTCAATATAGTGCTGTGAAAAAGTAAGTGCATCCCATCGAAAGTCCCTTTTTTTCAACGCACATGGACTTATTGAAACTATAACTTTATTTGGACCGTATTTATGGTTGAACTCCAGTGAAAACTGGACTTTAAAATCTTCAGTTGTTTTCTTTTAAAAATAAACGCACCCTATTAAAATATAATTTATTTATTATGTATGTGCTCCTCTGATTTACTATTTTGAAAGCATTGATAGGCTGAATGATATGCAGTTTAACAATTATCAATGAAAACTGGACTTGAAATGTTTTATTCAACAGCTATCTACAGAAACTCAATTAAAAAGTAAGTGCACCCAATAGATTTATTGATTTCGACATAATGGTACCATAGACTTAATCAAAATAGACTGGTTTATTGAAGTTTATATTAGGGTCTTTCTCTTTTTTACGATGTTCTGCAAATTTGCACTTATAATTGTAATTTTGGGCAATAAATGTAGGGGTGTGATTACTTTTTTCTCATACCTTGTCAAATAAATTGGCATTTCAAGCTGTACAAATCATTAAAAAATATAAAATTAATATAATTTTTTTTTTTTTTTTCAAAAACACTGTATTTTATCTGTTAACATTTGTTAAATGCAAATCTGATATCCCAAATCTGATACCCCAAATATATTGTGGAAAAAAAAAACGAAAATGGTGTATGAAAATCACACATTTCTAGCCACATTTTCATTTGGATCAAATTAAAAATCTGTACCCTTACTCTATTCAGGAATGTTCTCCACCACGGAGAATCTAAACGATCCTCTGCTGTGCCCTATGTGAAGTATACAACAACACTGTTCGCCGTAATTCATTTCCTCTGCGTTTGTGTCTGCCAACGGCTGATAGCTTCAGCTCAGGCCGAGTGCTAAGAATAGTCCTGCTTGCTTTTGGCGTCTGTATGTAATCCATTCAGGGCTGCCAGGGGACTAAGATGCTGCTTCTCACACCTATGGGATTCATAAGTGCTGGGAGGGTGGGTAGAACAGGGGTAATGTAGCGTTGTTTCGCGCAGAGGGACTGCTCCTTCTTCAATCTAAGACATGACTCGCAAGTAATATGGGCAGAGGAATGTGTAGCTCATCGTGAGCGGTTCGGGTCACCAGGGAAAAGGTTGTTGGGAGACTGTGGCACACTTGCATGCCTTTTTATGATGTGTAATCACAGAGGGTGTGTGAGTCCAGTTGGTTTTCTCGGTGTTGTACCATTTCTTGAAGGCTGATTTGACATGCCATAGGGCTTAGCAGATTTGCAGTGTGCTGTCCGCAGCAAAGAAATACAGCACGGATAAAGACATATTTCACCCTGGTTCAGTTTCAGAGAGGACAAGTTTGTACAGTAAAGTCAGTGTTGGGGTAGTTACTCAAAAAATGTAATTAGTTACTAGTTACTTCTGTAAATTGTAATAAGATTACTTTACTTGTTACTGCATTTGAAAAGTAGCTTCACTACTTATTACTTTACTTTTTTTAGGGCCCTATAAAATCTGTTTTATTTTTTCCAAATTCCATTTTCCGTTTAAATTTTTCTGGATTCCATTTGTTTCTGTTTTATTTTTTCTCAACTCCTTTTTAATGGTTTAATTGAATTGTATTAATCAAAAAGCATGTCTACAGTAATTAATTTAAGTCATAACACTTATACATTTTCACAGCAATTTATTAAAAGTTTTTTTTTTAAATTACATGCTTAGGGCCCTATAAAATGTTTTTTTTTCCCCCATATGTTTTATTTTTTTTTAGCATGTGTAATTATTTAAATGCATAAAAACAACTTCATTTATTAATTTTTTCTTAAAATAGCCTTATGAAATGTTTTTTCCCCCTCAGAAATTCTGATGTGTATTTACGTTATTCTGGTTATCAAATGAAGGCATAAAACATTCATTTAGATTTTCTTTTAAATATTGAAAGTTAAGAAAACTTTATTTGTTGGTAAACATAGGGGATTTACTATTAAAAATAAAACATGGAAGAAATGTTAAGCAGGAGATGCCTTAAAGCGCGAGAAATAGAGGTTTCCCCAGTAACAGCTATAAACAAAGCAGCGCTGAGCTCACAAATGCTGCTTTATCAGACATATAACATGCAAGTCTTCCTTCAGAAATACAGTGATATAAAAACACCTGTGTCTCGTTTTGATATTTAAACATATAAATTTAAGGAATTATTATTATTATTAAACGTGCAGTGCGTGCTCATGTTTATTCAACAAAGCCTTTTGGAAAATCGTTTAGTTTTAAAATCGTGGCGAGTCTCCAAAAATAAATAAATGTATGGGAAACACATCCCACATCACAACCACCTGACCCCAACTTCAGTCTACTCATCACTTTAACTTTAACTGCGTTTGTAAAAGGCACCGCAGCCAGGCAAAAGGCAAAAGGTTTATTCAGAAATGTCTGTTATAATGCAATGGTGACATTTAATTTCTTTCATTTTCCTTTGGATTTTAACCTGAAATCTTGATGTTGAAAAAAAAAGTTTGTGCAATTGTTACTTGTTAAATTTAAATTTAAAAGTGTTTTTCAGCTGTTCAGAAGCATGATTTTTCTCTCTAGGTGGGAAGTTATGGTGGGCAGATGATGTTCTCGCTCAGCTGGGAACCATCAACAAGAGGGATGGAAAAAACCTAATGATTCTTCGGAATAAGACCACAGGCATCGTCCACATCAAAGTGTATGACAAAGACAGTCAGAAAGGTAAAAAGAAACATATTCCGGAATGTTTTGTCTAAAATAAAATCCAGACACAACAGCTTCTAAAGAGTGATTAACAAATGTTTTTTCTTTTTTTTTTTCTTTTGTTTTGAAAACAAAACACAAGCGATATCAAGAGTTCACACACCTTTTGATCAACGAGTTACCTTCATTGACTTGCTTGAATTGAATGAGGTTTTATTTTATTTTTATTTTTTTGTAACATTCACAAAAAAAAGCAATTTCTGGCAGTTAAATATGAATATTTAATAACTTATTATTTATTATAATATCAAATTATAATTATTAAATAATACATTAGAACTATAAAACATATAATTGTATTAATTGTATTTTTTATATTGTCAAAAAAAAAAGAAAGTTTCATTGTTTCTTCAATTTGGTTATGTTAATCTCAAGTATTTTGAAATCAAATAAAATATACACAAGACAATTTTAAGGGTATCCACACATTTTTATAATTGAATTTTCTTTATTGACTCTTAAAAAAAATAAAAAAATAAATAAAGTTTCTAGCCATTAATGACTTGATAATGAATATGTATTTTCTTTTTCAAGTATTTGAAGTATATATGAACTATTTTTACATTTTTATTATTATTATTATTATTATTATTATTATTAAATATTTATTTTATTTTAGTTGTGAAGACAGAATTTTTAATTTTGTTTCTTCATTTAATAATTATAGACTCATTTCAAACTCGTATTTTCAATAATTCCCCCAAATAATAAAATCCTTGTCATTTTTTCAAGGTGAGGTTGCACATGACTCTGATAATGGCTCTGTTTCATAACGGATATGTTTCTACAGCCACACATTGTCAAAGCCCTTTCCTCCTTATGAATTATGGCGAGAGACATTCATATCACTGACAGGTCTATTAGCAGAGGAGTTCTTGATCCTCTAAACGCTCTATTAGGATAAAAAAAAAAAAAAACACTGGCAATTAGGGGCACTTTAAGGTACATCTTTTTGCTACCTTCTCAAATCTCCTCATACCAATTAGCTTCCTCGTTTATCTCTCTGACACGGATCTCATGGGAGCGAAGGCCGTCTCATTACGCCACTTCAAATGAGCTAACTGGGGTGATTCTGACGAAGTGTCGGAGGAACAAAGTCAAAGAGCCACCATTTTTTTCCCCCTCAACTTCGTTTCGTTTTGTTTTTTAAGAATGTACACAAGCTAGTCACCAAACTAGTTTGACAGATTAGAATTACATACATCTGTACGCATTCACAAATTAAAAAATTTGCTTTGTAGGTCGCAATCCTTGTGTACCGAACAATGGCGGTTGTTCCCAGCTTTGCCTTCCCGCTTCTGAAACAACTCGGACGTGTTCTTGTACTACGGGCTACAACCTTCGCCCAGACCGCTCCACCTGTGAAGGTACGACCATTAGTTGTGACCTCTGCATACAGACATAATTAACCTTCTGATCTCGGAGGCATTCATTATTTTACAAAAGCACACTGACCTGTGTTTTTTTTTTCTTTGCTAGGTCTTCAGTCTTTCCTGATGTACTCCGTTAATGAGGGTATAAGAGGACTGTCTCTGGATCCCAGCGATAACTCTGAAGTTTTGATGCCTCTAACTGGCACTCTGTTCGCAGTGGGACTGGACTATCATGCCGGTGAGTGCACTTTTTCTTTGATTATACATAAAAAGAAAAGGTTATATTTTATATTATATTTATAATATATATTTATATTTATATTTAATATTATTAATTTACAATAAAATTATTTAATCACAAATAAAAATGTATTTCAGTTTTATCTTTAGATATTATTTATAGTTTTTTATATTTATTTGTATTTCAGTTTGTTTTATTAATTGTACTGTTTTAGTTACCTGCCAAGGTAAAAAAAAAAAAATATTTAAATTTTTCAGCTAATGTTTATTTTTTATTTTGACTTTTCTTCATTTGCATGCATTTTTAAATCATAAAGGAAACTCTATTTGAATACTTTATACTGACATATGTTATTTTGATATTATTTATACACTTCTATAATGTTATTTCGTTTTTTTCTGAAAAATCATTTATTTTTGTTTTCAGTTTTAATAAAAAAATTTAAGTTTGTTGTAGCAATTTGATGTGCTTTTTTTAACATTAATTTGTAATATTTCGGGTTTAGCTTTAATACTTTTTGTTTAGTCATGTTTAATTCAATTAGTTAGCAAGGCAGTATTTCTGATTATGTTTAATTAATCTAATAATTATATTTTATTTTACTCCAGCTTTTTTTTCAATTACATGAATTATTAAATAATTAAGTGTATGTTAATACTTTTTTACTGTAATATACATGTTATTTAAGTATTATTTATATGCTGTTATTCATATTTTTTTTGTTTTTGTTTTAGTCATTAAGCTAGGTCAGCATTTTTAATAGTTTTTTTTTTAAAATTTTTATATTTTATTTTATTCAGCTTTATTAAAATAATTGAAGATAATTCCGTAATGTTAGTTTAACAAATTAAACCTATGTTGCCATAATTAAAAACAAAAAAGAGATCCATTGCATAAAGAGGACAGTAGTATTGAAAATGTAGTGGCCAAAGTTCATAAATTATAGTATTTTTGATAAAACATCACAACTATAATGGTTTACATTTGCTTTCAAGATCAGTGTGATAAAAGTATTACATAAAAATTGTGTGATGTGGGGAAAATATTAGATTTTGTTCTACTATCTTCAATTAGGTAGACATTTTTGATTCTTCTTAAATGAGCTGTTATTGTTCTTTGAATTAGTTGTGTATTTAGAAACCAAAGCGATTAGGCATCGCCATGCCAAGTGTACAACATATCACCCCTTGACATGAGGATAACATTGATTTGCAAGGTTCCTGCCAGTGTTTGGGACAGATTTATATAGTGCAATAATTGGACAGCTGTCACCGCACTGAGACAGAAATGCCACTTTTCGCATCAGCTACAGACAGTTCGTAGCTCTGCATTTGCATGATAAAGCAGATATTGGCATTGCATTGCATTTCTATATTTTTCATCGCGAGATGAGGTGAAGGGATGCAGAATGCGGTTATGACAGAAGGAAGATAATAGAAACAGATTAGCTGGACAGATTAACTGGACAGATGAGCCGATGCCTCAACGATATGAATGGGCTTTCATTGGAGTTTTTGTCATTATAAAAGGGATATAATGTAAATTTTTGAGTAGGTGAGGAGCTGGTGATGCATTAAGCTACGGATAATGTCATGCGGCCAAGTCAAAGCAATTTTTGTGAAAAGTGTTTTGAAAGGGACAGACCATGGGAGCCAGGACAATCACGAGTACTTTGAACCTTTTTAGCCTCTATTGTTTTGGAGAAAAGGTGGGTTTGAATGAGAGCAAAAGGGCAAAGACATTTTGGCCAGCAGAAATAGACTCATTTTTGTAGGCTTGTCGTGCAGATCTAAAAAAATACTTTTTTGAAGGCCATGTTTATTCAAAATTGGCAATTGACACAAGAATGCATAGTTATTTGCTGCTGTGATGTAAATGGCAAATAAATAAATAAATAAATAATAATGTTTCATTATTTTAAGAGCATTCTATTAATAATTGTTAATAATTGAAATAATTGTTGCATCAGTTACCATAGTTAAGTAAAACATGAGAAGTTGTTACTTTTCTAAAAGGTAATATAAAGTAATATATATATATGAAAAATGAATATAAACAAAATATATAAATCTTAAACTAATTTTATTTCAGGGCTGCTAAAATTAACTAAAACCATAAAAAACTAAAATTGACTAAAACCATAAAAAACAATGTGTATATATATATATATATATATATATATATATATATATATATATATATATATATATATATATATATATATATATATATATATATATATATATATATATATTTAATTTAAAAAGATGTACCAAAACAACTCAAACGGAAATAAAAAAGGAATAAAACCTATATGCAAAACAAAAACTAATAAAAAGTCAGAAACGCAACTAAATTACAAAGGCTTTAACTAAAATAAATATGAAACAGATAACATAGAAATAAAATCTCATTCAAAATATTACAAACTTTAAAGTTCCTCAATTATACAAAAATATCAGTTACATGATATAATGTGATAAAAAACGAAAATACTAAAATAAAAATAAAACTGAAATTAATAAACGATTAATACAATATCAAAATACTATATACATATAAAAACTTATACTAAAATGTATCTCAGTGATACTATAATGGCACTGCTGTACAATTCATTTAAAGATTGAAAAGAGTGAGTATTGGTGAGTTGACAGCAACAGTAATCACAAATTTGAAATTTAGTACACACAATTAAGTGTACAATATCGATTTATACATTAATAAACTAAAATATAACAGGTGATGACTAATATGGTACAGATTTCTTGTGCAATCCTAAATAAAGATACTTTTTGCCACTATTATAAGGTAGTTATGCAATTTAACAGCAGATGCTAACTAGTCTAGGCACACTTTATAATTATGGGTTATTTTCTGATTGCATATGTTAGGTAATGATACAATGTACTGGACGGACATGGGCTCCAACAGAATCTCTAGGTCCAGTCGAGATCAGACCTGGAGAGAGGACATTGTCACAAGTGGTCTTGGACGTGTTGAAGGACTTGCAGTGGATTGGCTTGCAGGTGTGAAGGGTTCTCTTCTTTTAGCATTTCAGTGCATTTCCAAAATGATGTTGTCAGGCTTATTGTTTCTCTGTTGGTTCAGGGTCTTTGTTGCTTTGCATCCAAAGGTAATATTTACTGGACGGACCATGGCTTAAATCTCATTGAGGTCGCTCGATTGAATGGCATGTACCGCGCCGTGGTGATATCTGACGGTCTTGATCAACCCAGAGCCATTGCTGTGCACCCAATGAAAGGGTATGTATCTGCATTTTTATTTTTCCACTCTAAAAATACCCTCTGGCTTATTTTTTTCTTCTTCTTCTAATGCTAAGCTTCAGTTTCACCCAAGTGTGGCAACAGCGTTTAAATGAATGACCTATGCTATGATCATCTAGAGAGCAGTTAGTGTGTGCAATTAGCACCTCAAAGCTTGTTAACTGCAGATGTACGTCCTCCTTAAAGGCCTTATAATTTCCATTGCATGTATTCTAATTTGAGAGGGCCATCATAATCTTGACCTCATGTTTGTAATGAGTTATCTCATTATCTACAGCTTTGTACTGTAAAAGTGGATTATAAACATTAAGCTGTTATGTTTTTCACTGGCATCACCATTCAAATGCGAGAGACCATTTTTAATGATACACTCAGTCCCTGATGGAAATCAAATCATGTTATACATTTTGTCTCATTTGGACTTGAATATACAAAAAAATTTACCTTTAAAGGTACAACAGTCAGCGGGACAGTACTCTTAAAGGGATGTCTTTGTACCTTATTTACCGTCAGTATTGGGAAGATTACTTTGGAACTGTAATAGATTACAGATTACAAGTTACCCTATTTAAAATATAATAATTAGTGTAACTATTTCAATTACTTTATTAAGCAATTTAACCAACATTTAAACCAGGCACGGTTAATCGTACAATAGTACTCAAGACTGAATATTGTCTGACCTTTATCATTAATGTTTTCATAAGTAACTGTAACAGATTGCAATTACATTTTTGTAATTAAATTATGCAACGCTGTTACATGTTACTAGTTATTTCCCAATACCGTTTACCCTTAAACGGTACATAGTAGTACCTTATTGGTATGTATTACTACTCTAAAGGCACTAATATTTACCTTTTATGGCTCTTTTCCACAGAGCGGTACGGTTTGGTACAGTATAGTAAGGTACGCAATTGTTTCCGTTTCCAATGTCAGAAGTTGTTAATGGTACCAAACCGTACCGTACCACATTTTTTGGTACCCTTCCGTTGGGGTACCTGGCACAGCAAAGGGTACAAAAAGGGTGGAGATAAACTCACGGCAGAATGTTGATTGGTTGACTAGAATAGTCACTTTGTATGATACAAGGGGATAAAGCATCCTTCAATCATTCCACTTTGCTTTCCATGAGTGTTGGGCTTATTTACATCAGAGTGTGCAAACACAAAAAAATATAACAGTTTATTTGATCCTTTTTAATATTTTGACACAGACAATAGCTGTTTCTCAATATGCGTTCTTGTCTGTTCTTGTGGACTTGTGAAACATAATTTTCTAAATATTACTGTTATCGTGTCATGAAATGTAGTTTTAAGAGTTTTTTCAGAAGAGAATGTAATTCTTTAAAACTCAAATCTGTGGATTATTTATAAAGATAGCACCTATTTGCTATGTCAATTTCGGAGCTCCAGTTGATCACCGGGCGCTCAGTGCTCATGTATCCGCATAGAGCAGCCTTAGCTCGGCTAGTCTTTCTGACATTTGCCGCTGACTCTGATGTCTCTGTAGTTATTAAACACGAGATACAATTTGTTCTGGGTAGGCTGTATTTAACAGGCATTCGTGGTCTCATGAATCTATTATTTATTCCTGGTCATATCGTTTTAGCTGAACACAAAGTTATGTTTTGTGTATTTATTTTGAACTTTGCCGTAGTACAGCGCTGACTTTGTAGCATACGTTTGACTGGGTTGTTTGCTTTTGTCTTTATTTCCTCTTACATAAGCCTCTTATACTTTGTACTTATAATTTTATAATGGCTATTATTGATCATTAAAACTGACATTTAACAAAAGAAAAGCAGAGTTGTGCTTATCGTCGATCACTTCTTTCCAGCACACACCACGCCTATCAAGAAAGGAACTATTGGCAGTGGAAACGCAAGCTGGATCTGATTCCATTTAGAAATAGACTGTTAATGGTAGAGGAGAGGAAAAACACACCCAAATTAGAATTTCCCCATGAGAACCTGAACACAGCATTAGCCCTAACAAACTCTAAACCTGTTAGAATTGCAAATGTTTTCACTGAATCTGAAGATAAATCTTGAATTTCACACTGTGCAAAGGTCAAAATTCCTCAGCATGACTACTTAACCATACTCTGCTTTGAATTCATGCAGGTTTCTCTTCTGGACGGAGTGGGGGCAGAGTCCTACCATCTCCAGGTCACGCCTCGATGGTTCAGAGCAATCCGTGCTTGTTAGCACCGGACTAGCAAAGCCCAATGGCATCTCCATAGACTACCAGGTCTGCTTCCCCTATAGCCTTACTCTGCAGGTTGCAGTTCATTTTGATTTCATGGCTTATCTTGCAGCTTTAGAGCAGCCAGATCATATATTCCTTCATTCTTAATACAACAGATGCATGCTGTTTGTCTTCCAACTGCATTGTAGGAAAATAAATTATACTGGTGTGACTCCCGTAACAGCAAGATTGAAAGAATCAACCTTGAGCGGGGTGAGCAGAGGGAGATTGTGTTCTCATCGAGTGGGGTGGATATGTTTTCCATAGCAGTCTTTGGGGCTTACCTCTTCTGGTCTGACAGGTAATTTGTTTTTCCATAAATGTTACAGTCTCAAATAATGGCCCAAGAAAGCAGATACTGTCCCATTTTCCCTACAAGGTCACAATGCCTAGTGCAAAAAGACACTTTTGATTATTTCAGAATCTCCTGTGGTTCAATGTCATTCCAAGGATAGGTTACCTCACCTTCTGTAAGACCAGCTGTGTACTGTATTTTAATGAGTTCTTTGGTTTTAATTAGTCGAGGGCCATTGATTAGCAAGTGTCTAACTTTTGGTTTTGTGCCCCCATAATGGTAGAGCCTACGCCAATGGATCCATCCGCCGTGCTTCCAAGAAAGATGCCGTGAATGTAGTGACCATCAGGAGCGGCTTGGGCGCCAGTCTGAAAGATGTGAAGGTCTTTAACCAGGATCGGGAGAAAGGTTGAGGTTTCACTTAATGGAAGTTTTCCTGTTCTTTGAACATTGCACCAATGCACACAAGTACAAGTTTATCCCAGATAAAGCAGGGGTGTCCAATTCAGCTTCTGCAAGAACATCTTTTCACAGTTTGGCTCCAACCTGCTCAAACACATATACATTTCTAGTAACCCTGAAGAAAGTTAAAAGAAAAGTTGCACTCCAGGGCCAGGATTGGATTCTCCTGCTGATAAAGAACACTTGGTGATGGACACCATATGAAAAAAGAGATCAATTAGACTTGCTGACATAGCAGTAAATGTCTGAGAGAGATCTTGTTTTTTTAGCTTTACAGGAAGGGAATAGTTCACCCAGACATTGGACCCTTTCAAATTACACTTGGATTTTGTTTGCATGCTGAAACTATTGTTTCAAAGCCATGAATAAGTGGTATCATTTGTTTAGACCACATGTGTCAAAGGGCCAATGTGCTGCAAAGTTTAGCTCCAGCCAGCTCCAAAAAACTTGCCTGAAGGTTTCTAGTAATCCTGAAGCACATGATTAGCTGCTCACTTATGTTAAATTGAGATTGGAGCTAAATGGACAGTGGCTGGACAGCAGGACAGTGACTTTCTAGGAATGGAGTTTGACATCCTACTTTGTAGGGAGTCTGATCTCTGATATTTTTTTTTACCAACCCAGGTACAAACGCTTGCAGCAGAGTAAACGGAGGATGCCAGCAACTTTGTTTTTACTTGGGGAATAACCGGAAAACTTGTGCTTGCGCCCACGGATATCTTGCTCAGGATGGACTAAGGTGCAATAGGTACGAGGGTTACCTGCTGTACTCCGAGAGGACCGTTTTGAGGAGTATTCATCTATCGGATGAGAATAACCTCAACTCGCCAATAAGGGTGTATGAGAACCCAAATTATTTTAAAAACGTAATAGCCTTGGCCTTTGATCATCGGCAGAAAATGCACGGAACCAATCGGATTTTCTTTAGCGATGTTCATTATGGGAATATACAAGTAATCAATGACGACTGGACAGGTCGAAGCGTCATTGCTGAGAGTAAGTAATTGCATCTAATTACTTTCTTTTGCCTATATTGTTAGTCACGCCTTTATGATGGAAATATTCTTTTTTTTGTTATTTTGTCAGTTTTTATTTTCAGAAACCTTTCATGAATTCATGCTCAAGTCTGTTATGTTTCCTTGGACGTTTTGTGTCTTCAAAAGCCCATATTGAATGAAGTAAAGATGAAATGACAATGTCCGGTGAAACTTAAATGTTGATACCTTCCGAATAATGCTGATGAATGATTTCTACAGAGCTTTTTAGTCATCCTTAATGTTTATAGTGTCTTGTCTGTGAGGAACATATGAATGAATTGGAAATTGGTTGTATGGATTGGCCGAAACCTTTAGATCATTTTCCAGAACGTTCAGCCTGATATTGCCTGTCCGAGGTGCTTTCGTAACAAATTTATTTGCTTTATTTGCAATGCAGCTCATATTTGTAGCAGCATCACGGCACATTAACTGTGGTAAAGTGTAAATAAATTATCCATACAGGGTACAGCCAATTACTCTGATAAAGCAGCAGCCCAGTATCTGGCATTGAAATGCATACCTCTTGTGATTTATCAGGCCCTAACCTTGTCAACATTAACACACGTCTCATTTAATCAGTATGCCATTAACCTGCAGAGCTGTCAGTTCGCAGCTGGCGTGCTGAACGATAGCTTGCCTGAGAGGAATTGTGATATTTGTCAAACGAGGCCGTGGCAGGCGCTGGGATTGTTATACCTGACCCTAGAAGCTAAGCTTTATCCTTTGTCATATATTTATGCTGATATATTGCAGGCATGCATCTTGGCGTTGGTGCTGATAAACAGCTTGTCTGTTTACTCTTGTTTGAGGGCTGATAGAGGCGAGGGCATGACTGGTAGCTCTTTAGTTGAAGTGACTTTTTTTAGCTGATTTGTGACAATATTCGTTTTTAAATGTGGAGTTTAAAGTGAACTTAGTCTGAATTTTTTTTTTACAGAAATGTTTTTGTACATGTTATCTGGCTTTAGTTGACAGGGTGGTTCAAATCTGACATTGCAGCTTCTCCAAGTTAAAGTCAGTTCAAGACGAGACAGTTGCTCGGCTCGATCACTTTTACTCAGACCTCTATAGTATTCACCAGTGCTGGTGATTTAAAAAGACTGTCACACTGTTAACAGCGCTTCCAAAACTTTTTTTTTTATTGACAACAGCTCAACCTGTTCAATAAGTGTGAGCTTTCACAGACAGAGGAATCATACCTAAACTTTCTCGCTCTTCATAAATACGACTGTCAAAACTGTCACGCAAGCACCCTGTCTGCCTCTTTCTGTGCTTGCAACAGAGCCTCTGGGTTATTTTACACTAAATTGCAGTGTGTTTGTTTTTGAAAGAAGTTGATTACTTTTTTTAGGTTTTAAAGGCTTTGTTAACCTAAAAAACAATAATACCTATTTTTTTTCCGATTAATTTTGTTGTTTCAAAACCTATTTGACTTACTACCTAAAATAAATACTACCTTATTTTAATGAATGACGTTGGTAATTTCCATGCAATACCAATGAATGGAAACTGGAGTTTCCGAGCTAAAAAAAATAAAATAATAATAATAATATTCTAGGTCTGTCTTATCTAAAACTCAATCCTTTACCTTGTTCATTGATAATTGTTCAGTCAATTTTTTCTGCCCAGGTGAAATGTCTTGGAGTTTACTGGATGGTTTGCTTTCGTTTGGCTCTCATATTAGTAATATTTCGCGTTCTGCATTTTATTTTCATTTAAGCATTATTGCAAGACTTCATTCTTCACTCTCTCAACATAGTACTGAAGTGCTTATGCAGTTCTCTTTTATTTGCCATTCCTGAAAACAACTCCATAGATTATAGTTAATTCCGAATTCAGAAGATAGTTACCCGTTCATGTACTTTCGATCACATAACTCCTATTCTTTTTAAGTTGCATTGGCTTCCTGTTCATTTTCGGGTACACCACAAAATTATACTTCTTACCTACAAAGCTCTTCATAATTTGGCACCTCATTATCTTTCAGATCTTTTAGATTTGTATACTACTTTGCGCTCTTTGAGATCATCTTCTGCACATTTATTGTCTGTTCCAGACTTCACAATGAGTTCTTTTGGTGGTAGGGCTTTTAGTTTTGCAGCGCTGGCACTATGGAACGCTTTACCTTTGCACATTCGCTAGCTGGATTCAATTTCCCATTTTAGAGTTCAGATAAAACATATTTGTTTAGAATTCTTTTAATGATTTGCTTAATGTGTTGTTATAATGCTTGCATTTTATGTTTTGTTTTATTGTACAGTGTTCTTGAGTGTCTTGAAAGGCGCCTAAGTGAATAATGATTTATATTTCAAGATTCAACTACCAGAAGACTTAAAATATACCAACATTTGTGTTTCGCATTAATGTAAGCTTTTTTATTTCTTGGTGAACAGTTTCTTTAAAATAACACTTAGTTTTTGCTCTATTCACACCTCAGGGTTATTTTAAAAAGCTAATCAGTGTGAAAAATACAAAAAACGAACAACACCAAAGTATAATTAGTCATGTAGGAGGGACATCTCTTGTTTATGAATGAAGAAAGAGTCCATTGTAATTCAATGGAAATCTGTGAGAGAATATTATATAGAATTAAAGGTTTGACTTAGTCAAAACTCCAAAAACGCGCAAGACGCAGAGTCCTGAAGGCTTTTTATCCATGTTTGAGGAAAATCAATTGTGGGTCAGGGGTGAAAGAGAGCTACTGCAAGAGTATTGGCTTGGAGAGAGAGACATGCAGAGGGAAGACGTCAGACAGACTCGCGGTCGAATGTAAACTATCCCAGAGGAGTTCAACAGCACATGATTGGCTTTCAGGCCTTTAGAGAAAGAGCGAGAGACATCGATGCCAATGCAGCATCTCCATCGGGGAAAATCTGTCTTTGTTAGCCGGAGGATGGTGATAGATTGCAGGCGGGATGTGATCGCTTGACACACACATAATATATCGTACAGAAGACGTTTCCAAGGCAACTCGCAGACCTTGGCCTTCTTGCGTAACTCTCTTCGGAGCCCGAAGTGGAAATGTCATGTCACCTTCATTCTTAAAACTAGTCATTTTCATCTGGATCCGTGTTTGTGATGACCTCAGATAAACAAATACCAGGTTATTGCTGTTTAAAGTCAAGTTTGTTTTCTTAGCACTTGTTCCTGGTCTTATAGTGAAAATTCTTTCAATGGATGCATGTTATGTTGGTATCATCAGAGTTTAGAATGTATTTATTTATTTAGATCAAAATTGTATATTTATTTTTTGGATACTTATTTCCCCTGGTTTTTGGATTTTAGAATTCCATTGCTGTCATTTAATGCTCAAAGTTCTGTCGTGAAAACTATCTGAGAGTTTAGCGTGGTAGTATACAGGGTAATGTTGATTTACTTTTTGTCTTGGCAGAATTGATCTGCTACGCTACCATTGTTAAATGTAATCTTTGACAAATCTGATAATGATTGGTTAAAGATTAGATTTTTATTGTTATTTTAAATTATTTATTTTATTTTTTGGTTATTTTTATTTTTAATATTTTGAATCTTTGTAGAATATATGTAATAATCTGCCAGCTGCCATTTTTTGGGTGTTATCGATATCAACCATAACGTAAAAATAATTATCTGCTAATTTTTTGCCATTATTGGCCAAAACTTTAACACATATTAATTATATTAATTTGTTCCATCGTCTGTTCGAATACTGCATTCTGATTGGCTGAAAGGTATGCAGTAAAACTGTTTAATGCACAGGTGTTGCCAAATCAGTTTAAAAGCCTAGATACTAGATCGCTACATTATATTTCTTAACAACGAGGTGGTAAAGTCACTGTTTTTGAAATCCTTCATTGTTTGTAGAGAGAGATGCGCAGACACAGCATGCTTGTAACGCAAACACAACTCCTATCTCTCTCTCTTGATCTATAATTAATCTAAATGCTATAATTCATTCAAATAAATGTGATTTTACTGCACTGTTTAATCTCTGTCTGATTTGAAGCGGACAGAATGCTAGCGCTAATGTGTCGTAACTGACGAAAATATCTGACATTTTTACCCATTCTGTCAAATATTGTGCTGCAAAGAGCAATGCTAGTTTTAACTGGTCTATAACTTAGCAATTAACCATGGAATAAGTGGGATAATCAATGAGTAGTTCTTAGCCTCCACATCGTGCATTTAAAATCCTTGAATGCATGTCAAGCCGTTGGTTATCCCTTACATAGTCATTATTTAATTGTGAATGGTGAATTCACAAAAAAAGGTTTGACTTTCTCATAATATATGGTATATTTATCAACCCTCTACATTGTGAGTAAATCACTCGCATATGCGACTAAATTTTACTCTGGGGGACTAAATTATGTCTATTGTTAGGCAATGGCTAATAAATTCTTAGATTTTACTCGCTAGTGTGTGTGTTCAAGGCTATTATAAGATTAGCACATTTTCAATCGCTGAACACTGACTGAGTGCTTCAGAGTTCTCTCTCCATCAAGCGATCTGTACTTTTCACCTCATCTCAATGGACGCACAGTGCACCTGTATTTGCCGAGCTGTAAACTCTGTGTGAAGGCGCACGACTTGTCTTCTCCTGTCAAAATAATGGAGTTCATTTAGAATTATTAAACTTTTTCGAACAAGCAGAAGATTTGCCGGTTTCCCCGGTAGGGGGCGGAGCTAATGCGCAAATGGCAATTTCATTGGCTGGCGCTGATCTATTAACATCCCTGTTTTGATTTCAGCAAATCAGTTCAACCGAACATAGACAACGTGATTAATATTCTTGAACCCAGCAGCTTATCAATCCATAGTGCAGAATTAGTAGTAGTATTATCTTTTAATAATAATTAACATGATCTATTACTATATATATATATATATATATATATATATATATATAATTTTTTTTTTTTTACAGAAACCCTCAATGACCAAAATATCTTAAGCATCACCACCAGTCTTAAGTTCAGTTAAAATGACAAATATGCATTCATACATGGTTAACAAGCTTTAGTTCTAATCACTAAAGTTCTGTCATTAAATAGTGATTAATACCATAATATAATGCTTGACTGACTGATTAAAAAGCTAAGATTTAAGAAGCTGTACCATTTTACAAAGATAAGCTGATTGGAATTGTGTCTGTGTGTGTATGTGTGTGTGTAAAATAGTATATCAGTCTGGCGAGTAAACTAAAAATTTTACTAGCCAATTGCGATTATATTGCCAAGGTGTGCGTAGAGGGTTGTTTATACAATATTATACTGTATAAACTGGATAGGATTTTCTCATTTTTGTTTAAAGTTGGAGTACTAAAATAAGTAACACTAAGTAAACTAAAACCTTAAACTATAAACACATGTGACCCTGGACCACAAAACCATGTCATAAGGGTCTTTTTTATTTTTATTTTTTATTGAGATTTATACATCATATGAAAACTGAATAAATAGCTTTCCATTGATGTATGGTTTGTTAGGATAAAACAATATTTGGCTGAGATACTGCTGTTTGAAATGTTCTGGAATCCGAGGGTGCAAAAAAATAAATAAATCTAAATATTGAGAAAATCCCTTTTAAACTTGTCCAAATGAAGTTCTTAGTAATGTATATTAATCAAAAATACTTTTTGATATACTTACGGTAGGAAACATAATATCAGTGGAACATAATATACTATTGCTACAAATACTTGTAAATATGTATAAATATTTTGAAGTAGAAATGTATTCACTTAATCATTCTTTTATTGATTCATTGATTGCAAATGCTTACTTCTTTACTATTCCAGTCAGTTCTTAATGAATAATATTGAACACTGCCCATTAAATATCTGTTTTACTCCTAAAACTTGACAGTACAGATGTTAAATGGGTTGCAAAAGGCAATTTGTGTTGACTTGCAGTGTTTGCGACACATGATGGATTGCAGACGTTAGCAAATCTGCAAACACTTTGAAACAAAGTTTGTGGAGCTCTCTCGTGGAGCTTCAGAGGAAATATATGAGATTACACTTTTTTTCTTTTCTTTCTTCTTCTTCTTCTTCTTCTTCTTCGAGAAACTGTTGTGAAATACACTTGACTATATTTGAGATTTTTCTCTCCTATACAGTCTAATCTAGCAGAGCCTGTATGTCTTTTTCAGTGCCACTCACTTTCCATGTCAGGCTCTATGGGGGTTTTGAGGATAAGGATCCATCCTGCCTTGTCTCAGCGGTTCAGGCTGGTGGTGGTGGTGTAATGGTGTGGGGGATGTTTTCTTGGCACACTTTGGGCCCCTTAGTACCAATTGAGCATTGTTTAAACACCACAGCCTACCTGGGTATTGTTGCTGACCATGTCCATCCCTTTATGACTACAGTTTACCCATCTTCTGATGGCTGCTTCAAGCAGGATAATGCACCATGTCACAAAGCTCAAACCATCCCAGACTGGTTTCTTGATCATGACAATGAGTTCACTTTACTCAAATGTTCTCCACAGTCACCAGATCTCAATCCATTAGAGAAGGTTTGGGATGTGGTGAAACAGGAGATTCACATCATGGATGTGCAGCTGACAAATCTGCAACAACTGCGTGATGCTGTCATGTCAATATGGATCAAAATCCATGTGGAATGTTTCCAACACATTGTTGAATCTATGCCACAAAGAATTAAGGCAGTTCTGAAGGCAAAAGGGGGTCCAACCCGGTACTAGCAAGGTGTACCTAATAAAATGGCCAGTGACCCCCTTTTGCCGGTTCACTGCAAAAAATGTTTTTTTTTACTTGTTTTCAGCCAAATTATCTAAAAGTTCTTGAATCAAGAAGGATTTTCTAGTCACGAAAAACATTATTGTCTTGTTTTCAGAAAAACCAAGCCAAAATTAAGTGAGTTTTTGCTTGAAACAAGCTAAATTACCTGCCAATGGGGTGAGCTAGATAATCTTGTTTTCTGTTTTACATAAACAGAATTGTTCAAAAGTTTGAACCTGTGGAGGTGTTTGCCTTCCATCCAGTTTTATGGCCTTCAGATCAACTGCTTGCATTTGTGGGCTTCAATGCTTTTTATATCTTATATTACTGATATAAGGTTTGAAGCTAGGTAAAAGTATGTTTGCTTTTATTTCAGGCTTTAAAGTGTAGCGTGTTTAAACTGTGTGTTATAGGTCACTGTCTGTATGTTATTTGAGTATACTTGAGAGATTAGGATTGACACTTTCTTTCCTTCTCTAGATGTTGGTTCTGTGGAGGGTCTGGCGTACCATCGAGGATGGGACGTCCTGTACTGGACGAGCTCCACCACAGCCACCATCACCCGCCACAGCATCGACCAAACTAGACCAGACGCTTTCAACAGAGACACAGTGGTCTCCCTGTCTGAGGAGGACCACCCGCACGTCCTCACTCTAGATGAATGTCAGAAGTAAGTCTAGAGTTTTAAGTTCATCTTAGACATTTTGAAAGAGTATTCATTTTCAACTGTATGACTTACACAAACGGAATATGCAGACAGATAAAGAACAGCTATTTTAAGAGTGGGACTTTTTTGTTTTTGTATTTTGAAATTTATTTTAATGTTACTGAAACAGAACTAGTGGGAATTGTTTTTTTAAAAACGATTTGCTTTATAATTTAAATGAAAATATGTGCATTTATACGAAATATCAAATGTATATACGTTCTTCTTTTTGTTATATTTATATATTATCAATTTTATAAATTCTTATTTTAATTTAGTGTTTTATATGTTTTTCTTAAATGTAATTTTCATAACTGGTTGCTTTTGGAATTACATTTATACTTAGTGGTAATTAATAAATAAATAAATAAAATAAGTAAAATAAATCCATCCGTCTCAAAGGTCAAAAGTTTCTGGATTCCACCTGACCTAAAAAAAACCCTTGTTGATAAATTTGTTTTGATGGCTGTCTTTCCAAAGGGTCAATTAAGAGAGGGATCCTCTAATTATTTCGGAGTAATTCAGTAACATCAGTAAGTTGTGAGTAACATCAGTGAGTTATGAGCTTCATAAAGATTCAGATTTAAAACAGAATGACCTGTGCTACAGAGATGTGCAGTATTAATCTTTAAACATGTTTGCATCTCTTGGTCTATGTCAGCAATTCCTTTCATTTGCAAATCAGAAAATATTAATGAAGTTCCACTTCTATGCATTTATTTATTATTTTTTTTCTACTTTGGCCAATTGCTGCCCTGCCGAACGGTTCATGATTGCCTTTTTGTTTGATTCTCTGATTTTAGTGTCATTTAGCGCAGTGGTTCTCAGCTATGTTTTACAGTAAACATTGGCACAAGCCATACAAAAGTAAACTAAAATGTGTGAAATAAAGTATAGGGTAAATGTACCTACAGTATTAAGCTCACCAAAATCTACCCTTTAGACATTTCTAGTACAAAATATATTTGTATGTTAAAATAAAATATTGATCTCTCACACAAAAATATGTAATTTTACACAAAAATAATGTAATGTAATGTAATCAGAGCCAGTCTGCAGAATCCATAAAAATTGATTAACTTAACTTAAAGTGTCAAGCATCAGTTAATATTTAAAGTCTGTTTATGAAGTATTTACATAGACGTTCAATGTGGAAGAGCTTAAAGAGAGCACACTGAGCTTAATTGGGGCAGCAACATTTTCCAATGAATTTAATGTAATATTTATTAAAATGACAGGGTTTTGCTAAATAAATAGTCTAGGTCATGTATTACCTTCATACATATTTTAATATCAACAACTATTATTAACAATATCTATGAAATTATACTTTTTCTTATTGATGTCACACTGAAGCTGTGTGATTTTCATAGTAGTGTACCCTTTAAGCTCACCTTAAAATAATATGAAACCTTTAAAAATTACAGCACTGTAAAACAACAGACCAGCAATTAACTGTCAATTTATAATACTATGGATGTAAAAGTACAAGCCAGCTGTGAAGTAATATGTTAGTGTAGCACACAGTCTTATAGAGCTAGTCAGCTAACTGTGTTGTGTAGTATCTGCGCTATGCTGCTAAAACTATCTTTTGGATCTAATGTAATTATTTCCCACAACTTAGGACCAACAAGTTCTAATTTATAATATGCAATAAGTTATAATATGCAATAGTCTGAACATTAATCACTTAATTGTACAATAAGTAGTGAAACATCCCCCAAAATAAAATCTTAAAAATAAAAAAAGCACATTTAAGGAGCCACTCTTTTGGTGAAAGTTTTTAGACAGCTTTCAGAATGGCAGCCAGACAGTGTGAACACATGGATTGACTTAAAATTATAGAACGCATATAGTAACAAACATATCAGTTGGTTAAGACATCAAGTAGGAAAATAAATTATTTTTTATTTTTACAATCTGATCTCAAAAATGGAAGTGTGCTCAATGGGTACGTGATCTTAATAGGTATGTTTCCCTTTAAAGTTATTTATTAAAATAACTATAAGTTGCTGAATTGCTAATACTTGTAAAAGCATTTTGTTGTCAGCACAAATAACCAGTTTTACAAGTGAAACTGTAGTTTTGTTCATGATTTTGAAATGCGCATCTGCTAATCTGACTAGCATCTAGATGAATTTGCGCCAACATACCACAAAGTTAGACTGAACGCACAATTTTTGACATCCAGAACAAAAGATATATGTATTTCTCATTTTTTAAAGGTTGATAACCCTATATTTTTGTTATTCTTACCATGTTTTTTTTTCGCCCATAGTTGTGCTTTATTTAGCAGTTAGCATCATAACATTCTGACATCTAAAATTCTGCTTCCTTGATCAAAACTGTCTTGTTGAGAACCACCGATCATCAATTATTAGATATATTGAGACAAATTGAGCTTATAAAAGGCATAGCACCTTGTTTACTTTGATTTTTGCCTCAGGCGTCTACATTTAAAATTACTTTAGCATTTCCCACCATTGTAGGTTAAGTTATATTCAGTCAGATGTGGAATTGTCCTATTTCTATCTTACTTTTGACTATATCAATTGCCTGATGCTTGAAAAATGTTGTATATGGAAGCAAAATGACAGCTAGTTTTAGCGTTTGTCCAATTTCTTAGGGTAAACAATGCCATACTGGCATTAGTTTGCATTCTTCAGGTGTACACTCATAAACAAGATCATTGTGTTTAACGTGACGAATGTTTGCTAAACAAACATTCTCTTCAGTTTTTCTAAGTAGGACATCAGAAATGTAGACTTTGCAAACCATTGTATTGTAACTTCTCAATGGTACCGTAAAGCACAATATACTATCTTTTAGCGTTAGCATTAGCATGGCTGTTTTTTCTCTAAGGAACATTTCACTGCTTCATACCCTGACAGCACTTAGTCGGACAGTAGCAGTCGGTGTGTTAGCCTGTTAGAGAATTAGCACAACAATAAGTGGCTGCTGCTGTCAGCAAGAAGTCCCAGCGATCCAAAAGATGTTAAAGATCACAGCTAGGAGTCACACGCCAGCGCTAGCAGCTGACACTGCAAGGTGCCGTCACATGCCAGGCTAGCACACTCATCTCAAACAAACAAGGACATGCTTTGTCCTTTGACTGACTTGTCTTTTTCTGCCACATTAAAAAAAGGGCTGTTGCTATTAGGCTGTAGACTTTTTTTAATTCTAATTTCAGATTAATACATTTTTAATGAGGCTATTAGCATAGTGTAGTGAAGCATCAATGGTTTATGTTTTGTTTTAAGAAGGCTTATATGTAGACTTGTATCATTTTTATGTGTCATTCAAAGAAAACATTTACTGTGCGTATTACTGTACAGCTTATAAAAGTGAGAAGAGAACTAGCATGATTTGTTACATGCCACTACATTTGATATTACTTATGTAATTATATTTTTAGACATTTTTAATGGTGACATAATTGCTTAAGTAATACACAATGGATTGTATGCGTATGAAAATTCAGTCAACCATACAAAAAGTTTCTGCTGTATATAATAAGTAGTTATAATGTATTAATGTATTGTAATAATGTTGTTGTAATAGTGCTGTTAAAAATGTTGTGCAAATAAATATATATAAAAAAGGTCATATGTTTGTCATAATGTATGGTAAATAAGTGGGGTTGTCAGATTAACATGTACATTTGATAAAATTAATTATTAAATAAGCACAAAAATCACCACTGATCATATACTTACAAAAAAAATCAATTTTTGTCATATATAATGGTAAAAATATAAAACATTAAATAAATGTAAGAATTATATTTAAAATATAATTTAAATTATTAATTTATTTAATATATAATAATAATAACAATAATTACTATATATATAATGGTTTATTATTATTATTGAATTAACAAATTCATAAAAAAAAAAAAAATATATATATATATATATATATATATATATATATATATATATATATATATATATATATATATATATATATATATATATATTAGTTAATTCAAGAAATTCATGTGAATTCATGAAGGAATAAAATGACTGCTTATATACAGTATATTGTCACGAAGACCCAATAAGGAGAACAGTGACATACACAGGAACATGCATGTGACATACATGCATATTTGTGAAATTTTAATGTGACTTCCCAGGAAACCATGTATGTCTGAAAATTTGAAGAACTAATGGCTTAGAAAAGTTACACTTATTCTAAGAAAAGTGCTTCCATGAGTTAAGTTTGATATTTTTTAAGGATGACCATGAGAGTTTTATGGTAAAAATCATGTGATGTGACAGCTAACAGTCTGTTTGTGTTCCCCCAGCTTGATGTTCTGGACTAACTGGAATGAGCAAAAGCCAAGTATCATGAGGTCGACTTTAACCGGCCGGAACGTCCGCATCATTGTTAGTGTGGATGTCATCACCCCTAATGGACTCACCATTGACCACAAAGCCGAAAAGCTGTATTTTTCAGACGGCAGTCTCGGCCACATTGAGAGGTGTGATTACGACGGCTCGCACAGATATGTGAGTATGGAGCTGCTTTGTGTGTAACTTTTAAAAAATGCATGGAAGTGCATTAGCTGAAGTGGAGGCTGTGCTTTAAGAGCAGTGCAAACGTCTTTCAGCCTTTGTTAAGCTTCTCTGTTTTGCTGAGGTGAAACATTGAAGAAGGAACATAAAGAAATGTAGCTCCCATCCACTGAATACAGGTTACTTGAGTTCAGTTCATTACAAAAATAATGTCACACAACTGATCATACATCACAGGTTTCTGTCATATATAGTAAGTAGGGCTGTCAGTTTGACAAAAATAATTTCATAAAATGTATTATTAAATTTAATATTATTTTAATAGAATTGGTTATAAAATAATGCACAAAAATAACGCAACTGGTCATATTCTTATGAAAAATCCTGTTCCTGTCATTTATAATATATTTTTTAGTTATAATAAGTAGGGTTGTCTGTTTAACATGTTAATTTAATAAAAAAAATTATAATACAAATTTTAAGTGCGAAAATTATACGTAGGGGTGTCAGTTTAATGTTAATTAAAATAAATCAATTATGAAAATAAAGCAAAAAAATTTAAAAACTGATCATTCATGTTTTTTGTCATATGTAATAAGTAGGGCTGTCAGTTGTACATTAATTTAATAAAATTATATATAAAAATAATGTTAAAAAAGAAACAAACAACAACGCAATCTAGTTTCTGCCATATATATATATATATATATATATATATATATATATACATTAATTACGGCTGTTTAACATGGTAATTTAATATAATTCATTAGGGGAAAAAATAAATAAATATTGATCATACGTATTTTCATGGTCATATTTAAAGTTCTGTTTCTAGCATGTCTACTTTTAAGAATGGCTGTTAGTTTACCAACTTAAGGAATTGTTCCAACTATTTTTATTGATTGACAGACCTAAAAATAAGTTGTTAATAACTGCTAAAGTAAACCAATTTTAATGTTTACTTTCATCACAGGCCAGGAACCGCAGGTTAGAGGGTTTGACATAGTTTATCGGTTGATGACCGCCGACAATGCCTTGGTGTGCTAAATGGGTTCTAGCTGGCTAATGAAACGATCTGCTCGCTGGGCTATTAAAAGGTGAAAATTGGTCGGGGCGAACTAAAGGAATATTTATTTTGTTGCGTGTCAGACAGATAGCAAGGCTAGCGTGGCATACCCTGTCAGAGTGTGCTGGAGGAGGAAGTGCCATCTAGGTTACAGCTGACAGATTCAAACTCCAGCCTTTTCATACTTACTCTAGAGGAAAACAAACAGAGCCACACATTTAAACTCCCAGGAGTTCAGAATCATGCAAATTAGATTGAACTTTCTTAAAAACAACAAAACATCAGATATGCCACTTTCATTAAGTAAAGTGTGTGATTTATATAATACTTGAATCAACCAATTTTGTTACAGTGGTTGGAAAGCAATCTATTCTGTTCAGATTTTGAAAAAAATTTTAATTGCGTTTTTGTGTCATTTAATAATTTCTTTAAAGAAAGTGTTGTGTAAATATAGTTACTACTAGGGCTGTGTGATTAATCGAATCGAAATTGCGATTTGAGACGTTGCGGTTTGCTAATCGCAAACGCCTGCGATGTGGACACGAAATTACTCTGTTATAATTTTACAAGAGCTGCGTCACAATGCATATCAAGAGCAACCCTTATTGAATGTTCGCTATTCCCCATTCAGAAGATCGCACACACAGCCTGTGTCTCTGAATACTTCTCATCTTCGCTCCTCTTTTCCCCACGCGGAGCAAATCCCTCGTTCACACCGTCACGACCGGCTCATAGCCGTGACAAATAAGTAAAGGATTTAGGTTGGTTTGGATGCATGAGTATTTATTAACATAAATGAAAGGTTTTAAAAATCATAATCAAACAGAACAGAACAGAACAGAAAACAACCAGGAGCAGACAAGGCTACAACGGCTCCCAAGTCGGGAGCTCTCCGAAGCGCCGCTCACAATCTTCAAGCCTAAGCTTATATACAGGTGGTGTAATCAGTAATCATCCTCCTGATGACCGAGCACAGGTGTAGATCATTCTCCTGATGAAACTGCAGGCCAAACACACCAGACGACAACAGCAGGAAGAGAGACTCGTCACACACCCCCCCTAAAAATAGGAGAGCGAATGGTATTAAACAACTCCCATAATTTAATTTGTCCAAGTAGCAAAATTTCGTTCAGTCTGTAGATCTACCCAGACCCGTCAACTCTCAATCTTTCAGCAACCTGATAGGAAGCAAAATTAAGAAAGAAACAGAGACAAATCAGAGAAAATACAAAATAAAACATTTAAACCATGTGAACACGGGACAAAGCATCAGCCGTTACATTGTCTACGCCTTTAATTTGGCGTATATCCAAAGAGTAACTCTGAAGAAACAAACACCATCTCATCAACCTTTGATTAGGGTTTTGCAAGGAGTGTAGAAAAACTAAAGGATTGTGATCCGTATAGACCACTAGAGGTCCCTCTGATGACCCAACATACACTTCAAAATGCTGTAGGGCCCAAATCAAAGCAAGTGCTTCCTTTTCAATCACTGAATAATTAAGCTGATACAAATTAAACTTTCTCGAGAAGAATCCAGCCGGGCGATCAATATCATCAGGAGACGCTTGTAACAAGACAGATCCAGCACCCACATTACTAGCATCAACCTGTAATTTAAACACTCGATCGAAACACGGAGCTGCCAATACGGGAGCCTCTGTAGGAAGCATTTTTACCCGATCAAATGCCTGTTGACACAGTGGTGTCCAGCAAAAATCTACTCCTCCCCGTAGCAAATTTGTCAGAGGCACCGCAGCGGCAGAAACATTTCTGCAAAAACAACTATAAAAACCTACCATACCAAGAAATCTCATTAGCTCTTTTTTGTAGTGGGAGTAGGATACTCATCTATTGCCTCTACCTTTATGCGAACAGGACGTACTTGGCCTTGCCCAACCACCTTTCCCAAATAGGTAACTGTGGCTTTGGCAAATTCACATTTTGACAAGTTAGCAGTTAAATTGGCTGAGACAAATCGATCAAATAGTGCTCTAATATGGGCTAAGTGTTCCTCCCAGGTTTGACTAAAAACAACAACGTCATTCAAATATACCGCGCAGCCACTCAAACCAGATATTACGCGATTCATTAAACGTTGAAACGTAGCGGGAGCGTTACGCAATCCGAAACTCATGATCTTATAGTAAAATAACCCTTAAGGTGTAATAAAAGCTGAAATCTCTCGGGCTCTAGCTGTTAAAGGTACCTGCCAGTAACCTTTTAAAAGATCAAATTTGCTCACAAATCTAACACTTCCCACTTGATCGACACAATCCTCAATTCGAGGTAGTGGGTAAGAATCTGGCTTCGTTATGGCATTTACCTTTCGGTAGTCCGTACAGAATCTAAACGAGCCATCAGATTTACTCACTAACAAAGATGGCGATGCCCAACTAGAAAAAGAAGAGTCAGCAATGTAATTTTCCAACATGTACTTGATTTCAGCATCCAAATGTTTTTTCTTATTCGCCAATACTCTATAATAACGCTGACGAATTGGAGTTGCATCTCCCACATCAATGTCATGCTCTATTAAATCTGTACAAGTAGGAGTATCAGAAAACAACGTAACATATTCCGTAGTTAAATTAAGCAAATCAGTATGCTGTACATTTGTTAGATGATCAAGCCGAGAGTGGAGAGAACTCAATGCCTGCGAATTTTTAAGACGAGCCTGAAGAACACAATCTCCTAGATAGATTTCATCTTCCCCAACCACCGGAGATGTTGTCATTGGTGTCACCAATTCAACAGGGTCATTAACAGCTAAACCTGCAAGCATAACAGGTTTAATAGGCACACCAACTTTATCTTCATTTGTCAAAAGGTCAGCGGAGTCCCTACAAGCATAATAAGGCTTTAACAAGTTTACGTGACACAATCTTGTCTTTTTTTTCGATCGGACGTATCAATCAGATAATTTAGATCAGAAAGCTGCCGAGCAACAGTGTATGGTCCAACAAACCTAGCCTGAAACGGTGATCCAACAACGGGCAATAACACTAATACCTGGTCACCTGGCTGAAACAAACGCAACTCTGTTCGACGATCAAAAAGTGGTTTCATTCGACCTTGAGATTTGTGCAAAGACGACTTTGCCAATTTGTTCGCCTCATAAATTCGTCTATGAAAATCACTGACATATGACAAAACATTTCTCGGCGGATCCGACTTTTCCCAGTCAGCAGATAACACAGCCAACGGACTTCGCACATCATGTCCAAAAACAAGGTCGTTCGGACTGAACCCAGTACTCTCTTGCGCAGCTTCCCGAGCTGCCATCATTAACCAAGGTAGACCAGTTTCCCAGTCCTTACCCATATGTACACAATAAGACCTCAAAAGAGATTTTAATGTTTGATGAAATCTCTCGAGTGCTCCCTGACTCTGTGGGCGTGATAAGCACTGGAGAGATTATGCTGAATATGAAGTTGTTTCAACACTTGACCAAACAAATTAGAAGTAAAATTACTTCCCTGATCAGATTGAATAATTCGTGGTATTCCAAATACTGAAATAAACTGTGTAAGTGCCTTTAAAACTAACTTTGTGGTTATCGAACGTAAAGGATAAGCAGAAGGACATCTAGATACTTGGCACATGATTGTAAGCAAGTATTCACTGCCTGCTTTTGACCTAGGCAATGGGCCGACACAATCTATATTGAGATGCTCAAACGGTTTACCAATAGCTGGAATTGGATAAAGTGGAGCAGGTTTCAAGGATTGATTTGCTTTCCCAGTAAGCTGGCATGTATGACAAGATTTAATGTATTTAGACACCTCACGTTTTAATTTTGGCCCAAAAAAAACGTCCCAGAAGTAACTTGTATGTTTTATTCATGTGGCCAGACATATCATGTGCAGTCTGTAATACTGACTGCCGGAGAGACTGTGGAATCACAATTTGTACCAAAGGGTCACCAATCGCAAACTCTCCCTGTGGCACCCATTTCCGAACGAGCAACCCCTCATCCAGATAATACCCAGATGAAAGATTTACTCACCACCTTCTCAGTTCCAAGTTTTACCTCATCTTGTGATTTACTCATTGATCGTGTCATCACACAAGAAGGTAACACATTAGGCGGACAGGTCAAATTCTCATCACCATCTGATTTCAAGATCATCGGACCTGGTGTAACAACAAGATGTGGTGAATTATTCTTCTAGACACGATCAACGGCTAAGTCATTGCCAAGAATTACATCTACTCCTTCCAGGCAAGCAGGATCAAACAGCCACTTCCACTTCTCTCTGGACCAACACAGATTGCAAAATAACTTTATGAAGTGGCACAGACATAACATTCAGTCCAATGCCCTTGATCAGCACATTACTCCCAGTATAGGAAGCAGCTGAAAAAGGCAGCGCAGACTCTAAGACAAACGTTTCTGCTGATCCTGTATCGCGTAGAATATTTACTGGTACGGAATTTACCAATCTAACAGACCCTTTTGTGATGAAAGGAGTAAGTGAAACACATGAAAACATGGCGAGCTATTTTCCTGCACATACTGTACATTGAATCAGTCACAGCTAACGCCACAGGTTTTACAGGAGAGTAAGATTTAGATTTCACTTTTGAATTGTCAGTTTTTGCTTTCAATAACAGGCATTCATTCTTCCAATGACCATACTCACGACAGTAATTACACATATTTGCTCTGTCATTTTCAGTAGATCTATACAACTGGTCGTTGGGTGATTCATGCAAAAACCTGGAAAATGTATTCGAACTTTGCCACGGTTCTTTTTTAAAATGTTCTTCGCCCCATCGGTAACCGAAACCAGTTTTATGAGACAAAGAAAATTAATCAGCCATGACAGCTGCCTCATACGCAGTGTCAGGTTTACGCTCAGTAATGTAGGTTGAAATACGATCTGGAATGGAAATCTTGAATTGTTCAAGCACCATTAATTCTCTTAGATCGTCCAGTTTTTTTTACCTCAGAAGCTACACACCAGCGATTAAAACAGACCGAAATATCGTGTACAAAATCAACATATGTCTGATTCTCACTTTTCTTCCCGGACCTAAATCTCTGTCTGTAAGCCTCTGGAACTAATTCATAAGCCCTCAATACTGCTGCTTTTACTGCTTGATAATCCGTAGAATCTACCAGATTAAGGGAAGAATAGGCTTCTTGGGCTCTACCCGTGAATACAGACTGCAGCATTAGCGTTCGCTCTTTATCTGGCCAATCTTTTGCATCAGCCTCCCGTTCAAAGAGTAAAAAAAAACGCTCAATCTCTCTTTCATCAAACTTAGGCATCAACTTCATATTTCTTACAGTGTCAAACTCGCACGAACTTGAGTCACGTTTTAACTCTCCTGTCAAAGGAAGCTTACCATCGCGTATTAAATCTAAACGATAACGTTCGAGTTCAAGTTGTTGCCGCTGTAATTCAATTTTAGAAAGTTCAATGCGATTTTGCTCCTCTAATAACTTTTCTTTCATGTCTGTTTGAATTAACAGCAATTGCTTTTGTTGTTCAAATGTTAAATGAGACTCTGTTGATGTAGCACCGACAAAAGTTAACGAGTCTTCTGATGATTTTAGAATACCACGTTCTATTAACTCTGTCTTTACCAAGGTTTTAACCTGATCTTTTACACGTTTATCTTGATTCATTAAATTAATTGCATAGTGTTCCGCAAGTTCTAATAGTTGATCTCTAGTCAACTCATTTAACAAGCTTTCGGATGGCGCGCTAACAAATTTCTGAATGTTTGAAGTCATTATGACAATAAATGGCTACTAAATGTACACAAAAAAAACATACATATAGGCTATATATTTTTGGAGACAGAAATTGCATGGAATAAGCAGTTCCCTCTAACTAATATCAAAACTACCTAATCTCATCCCTAATCTTCATACAGTTACTTGCAGCGGGTTTTTACACACTATAAACCAGTGCTTGCAATAGCAACCGATTTACGAGTCACTATTACAAACACGGACGTGTTCCTGAGACAAATGCTCCAACTGCTTTCACCGCACAAAAATAACAAACAAAAATAAAAAAAAACAAAAAAACTCTAAACCTACCCAGGGAAAATACTATTCCAAAACAATTCCCTTCAAATATAAAAACAGTAGCCAATAGGCCTACTTACCAAAAACTCCCGAAAAGCAGCCAAACCAACCACCACAAACCCTCCACAATATTTGCTTAACGAATTAATCATCAATTTAACAAAATTAACTATTTTAACAAATGATAAATATTGCAAATATATCACACTAAACGAAATTGCGAAAGAACGAGAAAAAAATATCTCTTACGAACAAATCTTTAACCAATACTAACCGAATAACACAAACGACCTACAAATTAATTCATATCAAATATCAATTGGCTGGACGAGTCCCCATATTTGTCACGACCGGCTCATAGCCGTGACAAATAAGGATTTAGGTTGGTTTGGATGCATGAGTATTTATTAACATAAATGAAAAGTTTTAAAAATCATAATCAAACAGAACAGAACAACCAGGAGCAGACAAGGCTACAACGGCTCCCAAGTCGGGAGCTCTCCGAAGCGCCGCTCACAATCTTCAAGCCTAAGCTTATATACAGGTGGTGTAATCAGTAATCATCCTCCTGATGACCGAGCACAGGTGTAGATCATTCTCCTGATGAAACTGCAGGCCAAACACACCAGACGACAACAGCAGGAAGAGAGACTCGTCACAACACTTGCCGCACTCACACAGCCTGTTTCGTAATGCTCGGTTATATTCTCGCGCGGCCCCGCACCGCAAATCTCCACGAGCGCATCTGGCAGTATGAATGAGGCTTGACGCATGCGCACAACCTGCGTCGACTCGCGCCTGGCTCGGCATTTAAAACTCATGTAAATTCAGACTAACTGCTTGCTAACATTTTCCACTTGTTCTTAAAATCCCAAATACAGTGTAACATGTACATACTAACATACTTTCCAGTTCTTTATTTATATAAAACAATTTCCAGTGAAATTTAGTAACTAAGTTAATTCTATAAAATTAGTTACACCATTATAATCCTGTAAGCTGAAAAAAAAAAAAAAAGGTTATCGGTGTTAACGTGCTGTGTTAATGTGAGACTCTTATCGGGCGATAAAAAAAATATTGCCGTTAATCTATTCTCAAAGTTGGGTTGGGAGCTGGGTCTATACTAAGCAAGCTATGATGACTTTCACCTTGATATTTTATATAACCGACTGGCTGAGGCCAGCCTAAAAAGATGCTCAGGCCAGTTGACGGGCCACTGCTGCGCATCGTCACGAAAGCTTATCTTTTTCACGTCTTTTTAAGCCTTACCGCTTGTCGATTTAAACATTAAAGCGTCCAAAAACAAGACACGGAAAAGCTGAACAGAGCTGGTTACTCGCGCGCTGTGTTCGGTGCGCACGAGAGAGAGAGCCGTGTATCACAGACAGCGACACTGAACCGAGCTCTCTTCTGCGAAGTTCTCCTCGACTCCCTCCTGCACCTGAACGAACAAAAACAAATCGCAGTTTGAACAAACAAAAAGATGTGAAAGAGCCCAATTCAGTACTCGCGGTGTTCTGGTGTTCAGGGCTCATGCAGAGAAAGGTGTCACAAAACACTTGAACATCGAATTTGCTTATTTTTGCTCTTGTGCCGACAAATACATACAAAATATGTCAAAAAATCCACCTTGGAAATTATGCTCGATAAAACTGTCAGTTATTTCTTAAGTGAAAGTAAACAGTTGAGGAAAAAAATGGGATGTGTATTATATTGGATGTGTTCATCGTCTCTTAAAGTGACCGCATCTAATTTAGCTACTGGCTGCTGTAATGTTCATCCAAGAAAATCAAAATGAAAATCACTCACTGCTCTTGACTGAATTACTTTGTAGTTTTAACAGTCAAACCAAAAAGTATTCAGACACCAGATATAATTTTTGATATATATAGCAAAACTGTAATAATGTGAGAAATGTTGAAGGTGTCTGAATAAATGTAGGTTTGATTGTATATTTAATTTTTACATTGAAGACTATCCAGTGCTATTTTA
The DNA here is from genome assembly GCF_963082965.1 of Carassius carassius. NCBI lineage: Eukaryota > Metazoa > Chordata > Actinopteri > Cypriniformes > Cyprinidae > Carassius > Carassius carassius. The sequence continues at coordinate 17,524,655 of NC_081770.1, read as the reverse complement.
CATTTAATTATTTGGTTTCTGTACCTTGACACCTACAGTACAGACCAAAAGTTTGGAAACATTGCTATTTTTAATGTTATTGAAAGAAGTTTCTTCTGCTCATCAAGCCTGCATTTATTTGATTAAAAATACAGTAAAAATGTATTATACTTTACATTATCATTTGTTTCTGTGATGTTTTTGAAAGAAGTTTCTTCTGCTCATCAAGCCTGCATTTATTTGATCAAAAATACAGAAAAAAACGTAATAATGTGAAATATTATTACAACTTAAAATAATTGTTTTCTATTTGAATATACTTTTCAATAAAAAATTTATTCCTGTGATGCAAAGCTGAATTTTCAGCATCATTACTCCAGCCTTCAGTGTCACATGTAACATCCAGTCTATCACATGATCATTTAGAAATCATTCTAATATTCTGATTTATTATGAGTGTTGGAAACAGTTCTGCTGTCTAATTTATTTGATGAATAAAAGGTTAAAAAGAACTGCATTTATAAAAAAAAAAAAAAACATTTCAAACAATATATATTCTAATAATATATTTTCTTTACTATCACTTTTTATCAATTTAACAGATCCTTGCTGAATATAAGTATTGATTTTATTGGAAAAAAAAAAATTACTGACCCCAAGAACTGTTTCCAACTTTGATAATGAATCAGCATATTAGAATGATTTCTAAAGGATCATGTGATAATGATCCTAAAAATTCAGCTTTGCATCACAGGAATAAATTTTTTATTGAAAAGTATATTCAAATAGAAAACAATTATTTTAAGTTGTAATAATATTTCACATTATTACGTTTTTTCTGTATTTTTGATCAAATAGATGCAGGCTTGATGAGCAGAAGAAACATCTTTCAAAAACATTAAAAATAGTCATGTTTCCAAACTTTTGGTCTGTACTAGCAAAACTGTAATAATGTGAGAAATGTTGAAGGTGTCTGAATAAATTTAGGTTTGATTGTATATTTCATTTTTACATTGAAGACTATCCAGTGCTATTTTACATTTAATTATTTGGTTTCTGTACCTTGACACCTACAAACTCAAACATTGTGTATAATAGCACAAATAAATATAAAAATAAACGAATATACAAATTAAACAATTTCAACAGGGCCCACTGGTACAACTTTCATCGGGTCCCCGCTGACCCCAGCTACAGCTCTGCTCACGCCTGTTTCACACATACTCCGTCTGCAGTGCGTACGCAGTCCGTGTGCGTTACGTATGTGGTGCAGCACAGACTCGATGTGCTTTCACACAGGACGCGTTTGCAGTTCGCTACTCGGTACATAAACGATCGCTGCACTGCTGCAGACACAACGCTCCTGGAACGCAACTGGAATCCGTTAACATGGCTGCGTAAAAAAATATGCAATGCATATGCACTGCAGACGGAGTATGTGTGAAACAGGCGTAAGGTTGTAATGTGGAATTAGTTTACAGCTTTTTCAAGCACTTTGTGAAGCATTTTGGAAACAAGAGATGAGCCCCTTTTCTAATGCACCACCTAGCTTGATAAACCCCTTCTCAAAACTTTGGGTAACACACATATTCTGAATGCCTTCGGCAGAATTCGAATGAGCCATTTTAATCTAGATTAATTTCAAGATCACAGTGAGATTAATCTAGATTACATTTACATTTTACATTTACATTTATTCATTTAGCTGACGCTTTTATCCAAAGCGACTTACAATTGCTATATATGTCAGAGGTGGCACGCCTCTGGAGCAACTAGGGGTTAAGTGTCTTGCTCAGGGACACACTGGCGTTTCACAGTGGATTTGAACCCGGGTCTCTCACACCACAGGCATTCGTCTTGTCCACTGCGCTAACACCACCCCATAAAAGAATTAATCTATGCCCACCACTAATATATTTATTTATTTATTTATTTATTTATTTATTTATTTATTTATTTATTTATTTATTTATTGATTGATTGATTGATTGATTGATTGATTGATTGAAATATTTAACCCTCCCAAAACACAATTGAAAGGATTTCAGGGTTATAATGGGAATTATTAATATTGGAATAATGCCAAAAATGAATTTTGTAATGGTTTCATGGAAACTGTTAGATTTATTTTTTTTCAGCAGGGTAATGATACTCGTACTGTGCTGCACATTATTTGACAATATTGAGCTGAAGCTTGTCTTTGCAAATGTAAAATCGCAAATCAAATCGCAATCGCAGTTAGATAAAAATCCCAATTAGATATTTTACCCATATCGGACATTCCTAGTTACTACTTTCACATGAGGCTTTTGTATCTCCACCCTAAACACACATTCAAGGGCATCATAAAATCACAATTGCTTAGGTTTAAAAGAATCTGTACACAACCATCCTCATTTTATTCAGCCGTAAAAAACGCTCTTTTCTGCCCTCAAACATAGAGGGTACTCTCGTTCTTTTCTCAGAAGGATATTAAAAAACTTTGACAAGCCACGGGCCCTTCCTGAGGACAACACAGGCCAAAGGGACAAAATACTCCCCCTGGTTGCCCATTTCTCGCTTCAAAGCACACAGCTGAACCTTGAACTAATTCAGTTTTTTTCCTCCTATTATGAGTTTATAACCCGCTATTGTGGCTTTATAACTCATAATTATTACTTGATATTATACAATTCAGAGAAAAAAAGACAGAATTGCAATTTTTATCTCTCAATTCTGACTTTATTACCCGCAATTGAGTTTATTTTTCACAATTCTGAGGAAAAAAGTCAGATTTGCAAGTTTGTATTATGATATTCTTAGAATAAAAGTCAAAATCATAAAATGAGTTGTTTGATAAAACTCGCAGGTCTTCTTCTTTTCTTATTTTTTTATTCAGTAGCGGAATTGGCCTTCCACACATTGAAGTTGACAGTGAGAAATGTTTTCCTCAATCTAGATTTGCAGTTTTCACAGTTGTATATTACGTTCAGCTTAATTTACAGATTTCCTCAAAGGTAGTGAATATGTTGTAGATTTGTTAAACTAATACAAAGTTCTGTCATGAAACTCTAGATGGCACAGATCTATAGGCTGTAACTCAATCTGGTATAATGATATCATTATGTCATTGTGGATGGAAACTAGCCATTGGCTAAATTCAGTACAATGCATGAAATGGCAACAAAAATGTTACAATTGTACGTGGTCCCTTTTCAAATAAATTTTAATAAATAAATAAAATGATTCACATAGCATAGCTGATTGGTTACTTTTCACATTATCAACTCCACATTCAAATGTGAGGCCTGTGCTTGCTGTAACATTTGCAGCGCACTTCAGAAACCTCCCCAGCTCCACCTGTATAGATCTGCTACAGGGTGATTTCATATATGTTATATACATTTAGCTTTTTTGTGTCAATTACATTTTTTTTTTTAGTTTTCAATTTTATAGTATGTACTGCGTAATTTACCTTTTTCCAAAAGTAGTAAATGCATTGTAAACATGTTACAGCAATTTTATCATTTTTAAATTAAGCTTTACTCTTTGCAATTGGCTGGGAAGCATTTGCTGCATTTCAGTTTTTTAGTTTTTAGTTTTTAGTTTTTAAGCATGTTACTTCATGAATTAAAAAAAAAAGAGATCGTAAATACACTGTAGAAAGGCTACACTAATGTTATCACATTCAAATGAGGCTTTTCTGTTTACAGCTGGTTTTAAAAAGCATTTGCTTCAACTCCGTAGTGTTCAGTTGTTTATATTTTTACAACTATTTCTTTAACGGAGAATCGCCAATAAAAATTTCACAATGTCGCAATTCCACAATTTCGCAACTATTTCCAGTACTCATAAAAATCACATCCAATTAGATCTAACTACCTTATGGGCACATTTGATTTGTTCTGTACATAAAAAGGGGCGGCGCTTAGCCAAGGGGTCAGTATAGCTTAAAAAAAATAGAACCTGTTTAATTAAGGTTATGTTTGAGTAACCCTCCATCACATTATTGGAGAGCAAAGTCTGAAATAATCCCTGCTTAGAAGCTACTTGAAACGTTAGCCTGCACTCGGAGCAGGAATGTCACGTTCTTGTCCACTGATTCGTAATTCAATGCTAAAAACTTTAGATCTTAAGAGAGCATGAAGAGGTTTTTTACCTGTCGAGACGACAGCTCTGATATCAGAACGTCATGCAGATATGTCTGCCACATCTTTCATCCTGATCCCCCACACATGTGTGCGGTGCGGCGATAAACACTTGGGAATAAAGACGTCTCGACCGCATGAGGGTGAGAACACGTGTTTGACATGTTGTCATCGCGGATTAAAGTGCGAGCCTCGCTCTCCATGCGCCCATCGAGCTGCCTATTATTATTACAAAGACTCTGGCATTCAAACGGACGGCTCCTCAGAGACATCTGTGTCTGCGTGTGTTACTGAAGAGCGGTTAATGCTGCACTTCAGAACAGATGTGTGTGGCTCACAAAAGCCAAGCAAAAAAAAAAAAAAACATGAAAAGCTGAGAAAAAATATATAAATAAAAATGTGTGCAGCCTCTCTTTTAACCCATCAAGGGTTACATGCAGTTTGAAACTGTAATTAAGTATTTGTAGTGGCTTGTTTTGTGGACGTTATATTATATAGTAACTTAACAGAAATATTGGTCTCTAATAGACTAAATCTCATTGACTTTTCTAAACTGCTTTGACATTAATTAATTTGTTTTATTTACTGCTTTGCTTTGTCTCAATATATTTACTTTTTTTTTTTGCTTTTCATAAAAATCTGAGAATCAGAAGTTGTTGTTTTTTTTCACATGTACAGCAAACAAATAAATATATGATAGACCTACTGAATTATTTAATTTTCTTTAATGTAGCCTTCAGGGAATATGCAGCATATGGAGTTGTGGAGAAAAAATAAAAATAAAAAAAGGATACAGTTTTCAGTGAGTGAGTCATGACAGTTTGTTTTTGATAAGGACCGAATGTTTTTAGTGAAAGTTTTATTTTACTAACCAAAGTCAAATTTGAAATCTATTTGTTGAGTGTAGATTTTGAACCCCGGTTTGTTCCCATCTCTACCATCTCCTCCGTTTTCTGAGTGACAGGACTCAATTCATTTCCTCCAGGCACGTGAAGAACAGCCTCTCTTTCACAGCTTAACTTCCTCCCCGATGCAGTGCGTGATGTACTGTATCTCTGTGTCTGTTACAACAGCGATTCCATTTACACTCTCTCTAGATCTGGTTTAATCATTTATAATGTGGGGGATAATGGAGGAGGGCTGTCCTTCGGGTGCTTCCCCTCTGGCTCTGGACGGGCCCGTGTGTCTGTGTGAATTATACAGACACTCACTGTACTTTATTTTGGTCTGTGCACCTTTGTGCTGAAAGTAAACTGCCTGATGGAACTGTGCTGTACAGCAGGAGAGATGCTTTCATTTATTTATTACCAGTGCTTTAAAGTTATTTAATGATTTTTACAAGATAACTGTAATATTTATGAATAGAATCTATCAGTCTGTCTGTTGGTCCGTCCATCCGTCCTTCTGTCTGTCCTTATATCCGTCTTTCCAACATTGTTCTATCATACTGTCTCTCCATTCATCTATTGTTCTACAGTATCTGTTGTTTTTCCTGTCTGACTCTCCATCCATCCATTCATCCATCATTCTATCTGTCATCCTACCTGTCTGTCTATCTATCTTTCTATCGATAACTCATCCATTCACCCTTCTATCTATCCACCATTCTATCTATTGTTCTACCTATCCATCCATCCACCCATCCATCCATCATTTTATTTAACATTTTATCGGTCCATCCATCCGTCCATCCATCCATCCATCCATCCATCCATCCATTGTTCTGTCATTCTACCCATCTGTCTGTCTGTCCATCCATCCATTCATTCATCCATCCAACATTCTATAGTTCTATAGTTCTCATTCTATCATTCTATCTGTTGTTCTTTTTTTTCTATTGTTCTCATTCTATCAATCTATCTGTTGTTCGATTTTTTTATCAATCTATCCAATGTTGTATCTGTTTTGTCTGTCTTTCCATCCATTGTTCTGTCTGTTGTTTTATCTGTCTGTCTTTTCATCCATCCATCATTCCATTTATCACTCTGTCTGTTTGTCCATCCATCTATCAATCGAATGATGAAACCATCAATTTAACTTTTTATATATTTATTTTTATATGTTTTGCTATCTATCTGGCATTTAAGCACAAGCTCCAAAAGTTCAGAAAGTTTTAAATTAATAAGAAATATAAATTCACCAAAAGTCTACAACCTGAAATGTTTAATGGTGCTCTTATAAAAAACTGTATTTTTTTTTTTTTGTGTGTGTTATCAGGATATTTCCCTCACTTAAATTCTTCTACTTAAATTTGTAGGTAATCGTGAAATCAGGACCCGGAACGTTCTTTGGCTTGGCAATTTACAGAGACTTCATCTTCTGGTCGGACTGGACGCAGCGGGCCGTGATCCGCTCTGATAAATTCACCGGAGCCAATACGAAAGTCCTCCGTGCCGACATCCCTCATCAACCGATGGGAATCATCGCTGTTTCCAACGACACCAACAGCTGTACGTGATTAATTTCCTTTGTTCCGTCACGACGCAACTGTTTTAACATTTAACTCAAACCAAACGTTTTTAGATGAATTGAAACTGAAGTGTTGTCTCAACAAACTTTTATAATATATTCCTAAAACCCTTGAATCAAAGAGAGTTTTAAAACGAGCAGATAAACACGTTCCTTGGTAGACGTAGCAGATCTTCTTGTTCATCTTGTTTGTATTAGTCACACAAAGCTTGTTTGTATTATTCACACAAGGTTTCTGAGATGCTTACTCTGTGATGAGAGCAAACACAATGCAAAGTCACTGATGTTAGATGCGTCAGAAGTCACTGGGGGCTTTTTTGATGGGTGTGCAGGAAGCTGGAACGAAATCAACACATTCTGACCTGAGGGTCAGATAAGCTAATGAACATAGTCACAGTGTGCTTTGCTGACTGTGTATTACAGAACAAGCTTGGTTTATGTCAGCATGGTGTGAAAAATACAAAGACAAATCATGTTAATGAGTGACTGTTAGGGGTTGTGACTAGACACTTATACCATGAGACGAGACACGAGATGGTTCACAAGGATGAGACGAGACGAGATGAGACAATATATATATATATATATATATATATATATATATATATATATTTATATTATTAATATTATTAAATATACAGGGAAACTAGTCTTATTCAACTGAAAATAAAATAATTAAAATAATTCAACTAAATTAAAATAATGTAAGCGCATTTTGAAATGAACCTGTACTTTATGAAGTGAAACTACTATTTTAATAAATTATATGCAGCAATAAACAATACTTAAACTAGAGCTGCGCGATTCTGGAAAAATTGAGAATCATGTTTATATATATACCATATTTTTCGGACTATAAGTCCCACCTAAGTATAAGTCGCATCAGTCCAAAAATACGCCATGAAGAGGGAAAAAACATATATAAGTCGCATTTATTTAGAACCAAGAACCAAGAGAAAACATTACCGTCTACAGCCGCGAGAGGGCGCTCTATGTTTTCAGGGAGAGGCTAATGGAGCACTGAGCAGCATAGAGCGCCCTCTCACGGCTGTAGACAGTAATGTTTTCTCTTGGTTCATTTCTCTTGGTTCATGTCAAATTAATTTTGATAAATAAATCGCACCTGACTATAAGTCACAGGACCAGCCAAACTATGAAAAGAAGTGCTACTTATAGTCCGGAAAATACGGTATATACATATAGGAGATCTCAATTCTCTCACGAGAATCTAAACTCTACAAAATAACTTAATTTACTAGTGTTTCTGAAAAATTCTTTTAAAAAATATATATAAATTATACCTTTCAATGAGGGGGTCAGTGTCTCAATTCATAAAAACCTGCTTCACAATTTGAGTCTCCTGAAAGAATGATTTAATGGCAAACTTTTTTTAAACAGGCAGTTGTTGCCACCTCCTGGTGGAAGAGGATAAACGTTACAATACATACAAGTATTACATTGTTTTCGTTTTGAGCGCTACTGTAAACAGTTAATGTTTATACCCAAACTATCAACTTTTATCCCAGTACTTGTGTTATTTAAATGTTTGTAACACAGAAATAATGATTTGTGTTGTGTTGCTCTTTCTGGATCAGTAGCAGCATGAATGATTTATTAACATGGGCAGCGATAAAACATACTTCTCATACTCCACAGACACTCGCAATGTGAAGTCGTAATAGACATAGCTTAATCGTTGTCATTCAGGAATAAGATCGCATAGGTGTTTGAATCTAGATTGCAATCTTTAAACGATTAATCATGCAGCTCTAATGTAAACACTGCAAATTATTTTTCAAGGATATCGTCACATTCTCGCGAGACCAGTCGGATCTTGCGAGACACATTGGATATAGATATATAGATTCTTATTATAAATTGTGATATAAATTTAAATTTAAGAACTAGATTTTTAATGCAGACTGTGATCCAGGTTCTTGTTCACTCTAAAATTAGACTCTTGATTCATATAATTGAAAAATATTTATTTATTTGCTAGATTCAGGTTATGATCTATATTGTAATTCACTGACACGTTGTGATTGGAATATAAATTAGATTGTATATTTCTTATAAATCTAGTTTCTGTATCCAGATTCTAAGTGATGTTGTATTTTATATTGTCAGTATTTTTAATGCATTTTTTCTCTTGCTTTTTTGTCAAATAATATAATGCAGAAATGCCAAGTCAAAAGTACACCTTTTCAAAAGTACACTTTTTTCACTATATTACAAAAAGTTTTACATAAATTGTACATATGTAAATATAAGCACACAAAAATGACCACTTTATTATTTGTCACTGAGCTAATACAGCAGATCCATCTTGATAACCTCCATCCAAGTCCCATTCAAAATACTGAGACCCAGTCCAGCCTGGCCACTTCGGGAAGTACATTTACATAAATTCTGTTTAGTGCACATGGTTACTTTTACGTTTATATTCTCGGACCACAAAATTTAAACCTGCAGTGCTTGGTTATTGCATCTGTTGAAACTCCCAAGGAGCACCACATTTCAAGTGCCTGAGGTGTAAATCTTTTAAAGCGAAGAAACTACACTCGATTCACTCGGGAAGTAAAACTGCACCTTGGAATTTACAGAATTAGCAGAAATGATAGAACATAAGACATTTATAGAATGCCGACTTTCCACTCCGCTTCTTTCTTGGCTTCGATACAGACATTTCTTTGTTTGCAATTCAAGCCTCAATGCTTCAAAGGACTCTAATGGAAGCAGCTTAGATGCTTGGCATCCTAAACTGCAAACTGAGATTTTTTTCATCTCATGACTCTCTTCGGAGACTTGGACCTCGGTAGCCACCATCCCCGTTATCTATATAGTGCAGATGACTCTATTAAGAGAATTTGCTCAGACGGAGCTATAAAATGCTGTAATTCTAATTAATTCCCCACTTTACCTTTTAAATCATAACAAAAATAAGACAAACTTAATGCACCCTTATGCTGTTCCAAACCACATGACTTTTTCCTTCTACATATAATGACATACATAGTTTTTTTTAGGTTAACTGTCCCTTTAAAAGTGGTTACCATCTGCAGTTCCTTTTATTCCAACTAATAAACATTCCTTTATAATCACCGGCCAACAGAAATCAGCCATCGTAGAGTCCATGTTATTAAAAGCCCCATCCCATAATAAGCGAAAGCCTCCCAGGACTGACGCCCCATGTCGCTACGGTGAAAGACGCTGGCCCAATGCATTTATCTGAATCCTCACCATTTGTGCAGGGGAATATGCTCGGCCCACGGCTCTGGAGTCTGGCAGCCGCTTGTGTGTAGATAGGGCACGGTTCAGAGACCCGCGCTCCACGCCAACGTCTGTGCCAAGCACAGTTCAAGCTCACACCCGCTGAGGAGCCCAACCCTCTGACTGGCACTGCAAGAGTGCCCTTCAAGCATTGTGTGTGTGTGTGTGTGTGTGTGTGTGTGTGTACGGTTATAGGCTGAATGTATTGTGTTAAAGACATCGGATGCCTTAGGCCACAGTTAAAATATAGCGGTGAGAAATTGATAAAATATTTCACACAGCATTCAATAATGCTGTTCTGAATTCCAACAAACAAACATGTTTTGTGTTCATTACTAAATAATACAAGGAGCCTTCATTATATTAATTAAGTCATATGCTAGATAGATTCTGTGTCTGAATTGCTCGGATCTAAATCCAGATTGTCATTCAGATGTCCTGCTGCTCTCAATATAGATTCCAAATCTTGACTGTGATCCATGTTCTAAATCTAGATTATGTTTCAGATTCCATTTGCACGGAATATAGAATTCTGGAACCAGATTATGATTATACATCCAAATTGGAGTCCAAATTCCTTTTGTTCTGAATATAGATCTTATAGACTGTGAATCTGATTCATATTGATAAAAAAATTGTAATTACATACAGATTGTAATTCAGATTTCCCTTGCTCTAAATACAGATTCTAAATAAAGATTGCGGTTTAGTTTGTGATAAATTTTCGATCAATATTCTGTTTACTCTAAATATGGAATTCTGAAACCATATTATGATTCATTTTGTACATCCAAATTGCAATCAAAAAAAATTCATTTTGTTCAGAATATAAAGATTATTTAGAGATTTTCGAGTTTATGAAGGTTGTGGTCAAGACTCGTCTAGAGTAGGATTCATATTTCAACTCCAGATTATGATTCAGATTCCATATGCTATAAATATATAGTCCTGTTACTAGTAGGGATTTTCATGTTAACCATTTCACCATTAACCGAAAAAAAGGACTGATTAATACTATCAGTTTAAAATCTTTAAAACATCAGTCAGGCAAAGTAGCCTGATTTTGTTGAAAAATGTGAGCTTTGCAACCTTGCATCCAACACGAGCTTGACTGATCACGGGTCGAGAGTATAATAGATGACTGACAGACCATGCTAGAGTATGTGTTGCTCAGTAGATCCTGAACTCACTGACAAATATCTGGTCTTGTAAGATTAGATGTGCTCCTTTACAAAGGTGTATGAACGCGAAATCGAATGTGAAAGTGAACAGCCAGTGTACATTCAAAAGTGATTTCAATACCCGTACATTGATGACGCAATAATTATAAACAATATAAGAATGTTTGTGGGATCGGCCACAAAAATTGCAGGAGCAGAGTGGGCGGTTATGGTCAGAAATTCAGCGGGAGCGGCATTACGAAACAGTCCTGCGCAGAGCTTTACTCCAGACTATCCGCGCAGCACGTCGACATTTTAAGCAACTTTTTAAAAATAAAAACTAGACACATTTCGCACTGAGATAGGCCTAATATTTATTTTTATGTCTGACAAAAAAAAAAGACTCTGCTGGATCTTTAAGATACATCGAAGGTTTCCGTGTGTTTTTGTTTTGCCATCTTAATGTTAATTATTTAATTGAAAATACTTAGTGTATGCCTATTTATTTTATTCTTTTATTTGTTATTGTATTGTTTTTCTCTGTTATCAGAAGCGCTGCAGGTGCGTGATAATTTGAGGATATGTGAATCCAGGTTCTGTTGTTTCTGTATTGTTCTCTATGCTGCTGTTTGCACGTTAAAATAAACTTGTGGAAAAAAATGTTTTATTTTAAATGGTTCACAGACACTCATCCATTCTATTTTTATTTAATAGTCCTACTGATTTATCGTTCTAATCTTACCAGTTAACAGTTAATGTTCGGTTAACAAGTAACGGTTGTCAGTCTGGAAAATTTACCGAAATGAACATCCCTAGTAAGCAGGTTACCATTTATATTGTAGTTCCATATGGCAATCCAAATACAGTCAATTTTGCACTTAATTATCGATTCTTTATTCTGCAGTTTAAATGCTTAACCCCCCAATAGTAATATTAAATATCAATACTTTTATATATATATTTTTTACTTATTCATTTATTGCTGTAAATCTCACGATTTGTCTCAGTGCACTAAAATGAGTGATTTGTTACCAAAGATTTCTCTTGCTACTTTTAGGTGAGTCATCCCCATGCAGCGTGAATAATGGAGGGTGCCATGACCTTTGCCTTTTGACTCCACTTGGTGTGGTAAACTGTACTTGCCGTGGAGAACGGATATTACTGGATGATAACAGATGTGTATGTAAGTCCTGTATCCTCTCTGTCTCTGTATCTCTTGCTCATTTTCAGTCACCCAAAATGTTTCTAGTATGTCTCAGTACTTTGAGTTATGTGGCTAAGTCCATATCTGTTATTATTGAAGTTATCTTTATGCTGGCGTTTTCCAAATAATAGCAGATATTTCTGTTTGGGATGCTGGTGTTAAAGCAAGTTATGAGAATGTGAAATGTTTGGCGGCTGATTCGCTCTGGATTGAAATTCAGAGCACACGTTCAGGTCTGACGTGCCCTTGGTCTAGAGGCTGATAGCTGAGAAAGGGGGTATGTGGGACGGAGCGGCTGCTTTTAGCATAGTGAGAAGAACATTCTGCTGCTCTAGGAGCAAACTACAGCATAAATCTCTCAGCAAGGCTGTGGTCCAACAACCTTATTACTGCAGCATTCTTATGCTAATTATTATTTATATTATTTGCAAATCTAATTGACTGAGATTGACTGAGATTCCTGTGGCTCTGAATGTAGATTCCAAATCCAGATTGTGATTCAAATTAATTTTGGTCAGAATTTAGGTTCTGGGCCCAGATTATGAAAAACCAAGTGTGCATAGAGATTGTAATTCAGAAGCCAAGGTTGTGATATCGACTCGGATTGTGATCCATATTCTGAATCCAGATTATGATTCGCATTCTATTTGCTATGAATATGTCATTTTGGAACCAGATTGTAATCTATAAGTACATCAGTACTCCATATCCATATTTCATTTTACTTCCAAATCCAAATTGTGATTCATATTCATTTCCCTCAGAATTTAGAATTATAATTTAGGTTCTGGATCCAGATTCCATACAGTTTGTAATTCAGATATCCCTTTCTCAAAATATAAATTCTAAATAAAGTTGATGATTCAGGTTATATTCCATGTTCTAAATTATATTCAGATTCTGTTTGCTCTAAATATATTGCATGTTTTTGTATTTCTTTGTCTATATCGTACATCCAGGATGTACAGATTTATTTTGTTCAGATTTAGGTTCTGGGCCTGTATTCTTAAATATAACTGAACATTAACAAAATACCATCCATATTCTCTACTTCAAATATATGGATTTGACACCATGATTGTGATTTGGATTAAGATTATGATCCATATTCTTAATCCAGATTACGATTCAGATTTTGTGTGTGTGTGTATATATATATATATATATATATATATATATATATATATATATATATATATATATATATATATATATATATATATATATATATATATATATATATATATATATATAATTATTATTTTTTTTGTCTAATTTCAGATTATGATCTGTACTCTAAATCCAGATTATGATTTAGATTGCATTTGCTTTTTGGAACCAGATTTTGATCTAGATTGTACATTCAGTACAGTCATTTTTATTTTCTTGTTCCCAGCCTATATATATATATATATATATATATATATATATATATATATATATATATATATATATATATATATATATATACATGTATAAAAAATCTTAAATCAAGAAGGATTTTCTAGACAAGTAAAAATTATTGTCTTGTTTTCAGAAAAAAAAAGGTCAACTTCTTCAAGTCTAAATGCTAAGTGCTTTTATTTTCACCTTTATTGGAGCCACTATAGATTCCTATCTGGATAGATGGGCCAGGTCTAGTTGCTGGTTTCTTTACAACATATTTGCATAGTTGATACAGTTAGCTAGATCTAAATATTAAATGGTTCTGGAGGCTTCTGTATAGACATTGATATTACTGGAACACCCATCTATTGTATATGTAATTGATTTTTGTCAGGGATGGGCATGAGTACAAAAAAAATAAAAATAAAAGCAGTTGATAGACTTCAAGAAACATTGGTTAGATTCAGTACGGTAGCACACGGACACTACATATACTGTACATGGTGACTTTCAGTCTAGGATTCCAACAGGGTTCCACTCTGCTTGGAGAGGATTATGGGGCTTATACACAGATGTGTTTTTGTGTTCAAACAGCTAGACATAGTGCATCAGATGGAAAAGAAAAGAACACAGGGGATGCAATGCAAAGGCCAAGGAGGCATCCCTCTGAAGCTTGTGTACATAGACTAACAGTAAAAAAAAATTCCATTGCCACGTCTATCCTCGTCTGATTATGTGTCAAACACTGAAGCAGTCAATGCTCATACCTAATCTAAACTTCAAGGCAGCACATCACAACTCTACAAATCTCTTTTTCTCTCATCTTATAGCCATGAACTCCTCCTGTAACATCCACTCTGAGTTCCAGTGCGGAAACGGGGAATGCATCGATTACCAACTGACATGTGACGGCATCACTCACTGCAAAGACAGGTCGGATGAGAAGATGCAGTATTGTGGTAAGAACCCAATCAGGCACGGTGCTGTGTTTGAGCCCTCAGGTTTCATCTCTAAACTGAATGAAGGAAGCTACAGAAGGTCTTCCTGTTCCCCTGTGACTCAGGCTAATAAGATGAGCTTAGAGAAGCCTGGCAAAAACGTAATGAGTGCGAGTAATTTGACAGCCTTACTGCTCCTCTGTCTCTCTCTCTCTCTGTCTTTACTTTTTCAAGCAGAGTTTCTAATGAAGCAGTTGCTTTCAGATAGTTTTACTATCCAGACTTTACATTGCATATTTATTATATATTTTTGAATAATCTATCTATCTATCTATCTATCTATCTATCTATCTATCTATCTATCTATCTATCTATCTATCTATCTATCTATCTATCTATCTATCTATCTATCTATCCTATCTATCTGTCTATCTGTCTGTCTGTCTGTCCTTAATATAACTTTATTAAATATCTCCAACACATATTATTGTGGAGTCCTATTCCTAATCTTTCCTTTATCATTCTTTAGAGAACCGGAACTGCAGACACGGCTATAAATCGTGCTATAACCAGCGCTGTGTGGCCAACCATCGATTCTGTAATGGCGTGAATGATTGCGGAGATAACTCTGATGAAGTTTACTGTAACAGTGGGTATTGTTTCTTCTTCTCGCACAATTGAAACCCATTGTCAATCCAGTGTTGGTCAGTTCAGGAATCTTCTTTTTTTTTTTTTTTCTCATTCTGTCCGACTCTCTGGAGAAATGTAATCCATCAATCAGTAGGAATTCTCATCCTGTTTGGACATTTAAATCACAACATTAAGCTTTAATGCAGAAACACATCTATGATGTAGAAGCTTCAGTGAAGGCCAATGAAAGCTGTACTCGTGCCAACAATGCAGAAATCTAAATGCTTCTAGAAACATTTGATTTTGGAAATAAAATACTTCTCATTACAGATATTTTTATTGTATCTTGTCACCTGTAGCCAGTGAAACTTGATTATCTCCTTTTTGTAAGAATCAAGACCAGTTCTGCATTCACACTGGACTTTAAAATGGAGTAAGATCTAATTTATCTTAATTTAGAATCAGACACACACCTATTTAAATAGACCAGTTTTGCATTCACACTATCACTGGGTTTCTATTTCCATTACGTTAGCAC
Source organism: Carassius carassius (assembly GCF_963082965.1). Classification (NCBI taxonomy): domain Eukaryota; kingdom Metazoa; phylum Chordata; class Actinopteri; order Cypriniformes; family Cyprinidae; genus Carassius; species Carassius carassius. The sequence continues at coordinate 17,508,954 of NC_081770.1, read as the reverse complement.
AGATATCTTTAATATTGATGTATTTACACAGTTAATTGTTATTATTTTCTATAAATTGGAATTATGCAAATGTCAAAGCAAAAGTAACTATCAGCACTTTGCTTTCATATTACATATTAAACTATTCAGAAACAATCTCGGATTGCTTAAAAGATGTCTGACTTCATCTAAATGTTTTTGTTTGGTTTAAAGTCGACTGACTTTAGTGTTTAAAGCATTTTAGTTTGCTTTAAATTGGTGTGACTTCTTTTAAAGCATTTTGGTTTGCTTAAAAGTGGTTTGACTTCATTTAAAGTGTCTTTGTATGATTTCAAGGTGTGTCTAGTTAATCTGCTTTTTTTTTCTTTTTGGTTTCAGATTCCTCGTGTTCATCTTCTGAGCGACGCTGTGCAGACAGTGCCTGTATTCCTGCATCATCCTGGTGTAATCAGATCATTGATTGCTCTGACGCATCGGACGAGAAAAGCTGTAGTAAGATTAGCATGTGTGAAGGCGCTAGCCCGTTCACACTACTGACGGTGTGTCATTTGCATGTCACTTAACATGTGAAACCCTCATCTCATGGTCCTCTCTGTTTCCAGATAGCACAGACTGCATGGAATACTACAGACTGGGTTCTCGTGCCAGCAACAGTGAGAGGTTTCTAAGCTGCAATACCACGTCTCTGTGTGTTCATCCCTCCTGGATCTGTGATGGAGCCAACGATTGTGGGGATTATGCAGACGAAATACACTGCCACGGTAGAAATGCATTTGCATTCTCTCCCCCGGACTGTCTTTCTCTTGTTTGTTAGTGTTCAAAGAACAATGTTGTCACATTAAGAATGGAAAATAGCACTGGGAACAAAGGGAATTTTTACAAAGTTTGCATTACGGTACAGTGACGGCTCACATCGCCAGAGCCTTTTATGAAGCTGTGAAATGTGGACTTTTTTTGACTCAATCACATTGAGTCCTGCCAAATATTTGACAGTAATATACTTAGATATTTATGATATATGTAGAAAGCCCAGGACCTACTGAGAATATTTAGTGACTTAATAAGTCCTTGTGGCTGAGTGAAACCGAACTCTGGAAGTCAATGAGTGTGTAGAATTTTTATTTTTTTCGGAACTTTACAGTCCTGTCAGAATTTATGAGCTGAGCGCACATAAACGCCATCGCAATATTGTAATTAAAAGTTGGAAAGTTGGATTTGTCTTTGAAATCTGCAAGTTAGGGAATGTCAATAAAGGAATTGTGGTAGAAGTGGGTTGCTGATGATCATGTGTGAATATTTTATTGTGACTTGTTGATGCTGCAGTTTCATTCATTCATTCATTAAGTCGCTGCTAAATGACTTAATGTAAATGTAAAATTATTCACATTCTGACATGATATTTTACAGTATATACATAAATGTCAGAATGTGTGTAAATTAAATTGTGGCATCAAGTCACAATATTATATATATATATATATATATATATATATATATATATACAATTTTACACAGACTTTTTAATGATCACAGCTGCATTTTAATTGTAAATGATAATTTATTAACTTAATTTATTCATTTACACAGTAATTATATATAATTTTTTTTCAGGTTTATAAATTTTCACCTAAAAATCAATCAATAAATCGATCAGTCAATCCCTATAATAATTTTGATTTGACAATAAAATGTTAGTTTTTTTTTTCACTACAGGTTTGATTAATTTTATGTGTTAATGAGAGAATATATATTGACGTGCATTTGTATCCATGCATACAGTATTTGTTATACATGTGTATACGTTTATATGTTTTTCACTTTTACTTTAATTATCATAGTTAAAACAGTTGTTTTTATTTTATTTTGATATTTTAAGATTTCAACTTGGTCTTGAAAAAAAAGTAAAACAAATCTATAAAGGAAAAAGGAAACGGAAAAGTATCCATCTAATGATACCATATTGAAGTTTTCTTAGGCAGTTATAGAGTCTTTTCACAGCAATGAAAAAAAAATGTAATAAAAATCAATGACTAGGGTCATAAAACTTCCTGTAAACACCCATTTATGATTTCAAAACTTCTACATAGGAACTTTCCTGGAAGTCTTGAAGGCAGAAATACTTAAAACTAATGTGTGATTGTTAGCTAAAGCACTGATTCTTTAAAAATCTTCATGTCCATTTAAAAACTAGAGTTCTACAGAAATGAGCACAAACCTTCAATAGAAATATGAAGAGGATTCAGTTCCTGACCTCTGCTGTGGTCACTCCCATCATGTAGAAAACAGAAACTCGCATTTTTACTATTCTTTTACTCAAGGAGATGCTTCAGGTTTAAAAAAACCTTGATATGCAAGTCAGAATCCAAATGTAAATACAAAACCACAGATAAGAAATGTGATAATTGAAGCTGAGGTAGACATTTACAGGTCATACAATTGATTTGATTACAGCACGTTCTCATCCTTTCTTTTTTTTTTATAGTGGTGAACATAGCAAACCCTCTGGTAATTGTTTTATAAGTAAGAACTTCAGATGGTTTCCACAGGTTCCTCTAAACACTCATTGTCTTCATTCTGGCATTTCTCCCAGCTTCTTCAGTTCATACTTGTGAGGACGGCCATTTTGCGTGTCCCAGTGGAAACTGCATCTCCAGCGTCTGGTTGTGCGATGGACAGAAAGACTGCGAGGACGGAGCGGATGAATTTCAATGTGGTGAGCACCACCTTTCTCCATTTTTCAACTGATCAGGCCTGCCAGACACATTGTGTGCTCTACAGTATATGTCATCCTAATGAATATATTCACGTCTAAAGACTTTATTTAACTTCAAGTCACGTACCACCATCTACATTAGAACGTAAGTGCTATTTTGCTCTATTGATCGACTTGTCACTGCTGGTATGTGGTAAGTGCTAAATGTGAAGGTTTAGCTGCTTGACATTCCTGGCTTTACACAGTTACAGTTATGCTTTTATCTAAAAGTTATTTTAAATTCCAGACAAATTAATGTAGAAGTCTGATAAGCTTGTGCTTTTATGTGATTTAATTTTATTGAAGCGCCTTTCCACTTCAGGGTAAAAACAAAAAGCTAATTATATTCTCATAATTGCAACTTTTTCCTTATAATTTTGAGTTTTCATGTCCCAATTGTGGCTTTGTATTTAAAAATGTGACTTTTTCTCATAATGTATTTGTATTATTATTATTATATTTATTTAGCAATAGTGCATTTGTTACTGTTTTTCACAAAATTATTTCTTAAAGTTTCGATCTCCCATTGTGACTTCATGTCTTAAAATGGGATTTTAAGTCTTACGTGTGACTTTTTATTTATTCATTTCCTACTATGTCTCACAATTCTTCTTTATATCTTAATGTGACTATTTCTCATAATTATGTCTTTATTTCTCACAGTTTGTAACTTTTAGGCGTCCATGATGATTTTAAATCGCGAGCTGTGACTTTATTTCTCGTTATAATGATTTTTTTCCCCAGAATTGGTACTATATCTCATTATGTCTATATATCTCGCAGTGCTGCTTTATATATTGCAATGCAATATTTTTTTGTAATTATGACTTTATTGCTCACAGTTTGAAAATGTATATCTCCCGTGGTCACTTTATACCCGAAAATGTAACTTTAAATCTCGCAGTGTGACTATTTTTCATTATAGCAATATTTTATTTTAAAATTACTACTGTATCTTGCAGTGCGGCATTATCTCACAGTGCAGCTTTATTTTTCTTTATTTTTTTTCTCAATTTGCAAATACACATCTTCTGTGGTGACTTTATATCTGAAAATGTATTTCACGATGTGTCGTAATTATTATTATTTTTTGTAGAATTGCTGTATCTCACAATATGACTGTATATCTTGGAGTACTGCTTTATATCTCCTATTGCAACTATTTCTCATAATTATGACTTCATTTCTCACAATTTGTGGCTTCAGTCATGACTTTTAAGTCTTGCATTGTGACTTTATTTCTCGTTATAGCCATCGTGAATTTCTAACTGAAAATGTGACTTTAAATTTCACAGTGTGACTTAATTTCTTGTTGTAGTAACATTTTCTTCTAAAATTGCTAGTGTATCTCACAATATGACTACATATCTCGCGATACTGCTTTATATCTCATAATGCGACTTTATTCCTCTTCATTTTTTCAATTTTTTGTCTCCCATCGTGACTTTACATCTGTCTTTATGTCTAGTTATAATGATAATTATTATTATGATTTCATATCTTACAATATGACTATATGTCTTGCAGTGCTTTAAATCTTGTAATTTGATAATATCTTATTTCTTACAATTTGTGGCTTCTTACAATTTAAGGATTTGCTTAGGGGGAATATTTAAATGATTTTCATTATATTTTTTAAAGAAAGTTACTTGAACAACTGTATAACCTTAGGTGAAGGTTAATTCCAGCCACATCTTGCTGTAAATGTGTTGCATAATTATTAATCTTATCGACATTCATGTTTCTCTCCATCTCAAACTTTGTGCTGTACCTCTAAAGTGAGCAGAATCGTAAAGTGTGAGGTTTTAGGAAGTTCTGCTTTCCTGCTGCGACCAATCTTAGCTTTGCTTCTGTCCCGACCCCATGCCAGGAATCCTTTTGGTTCCGCTTCAAAGCGTCTTATTCTGAGCAAGAACTCTGATCTGCGACTGAAGCTCCTGTGAAGCCAGCGCAACACTGGACCGTGTAGCGACCTTGTAGTCACTGACCCACAATCAGAAGTAATATGGATTTGTTTCTGTGTCCTTGATCTTGACGAATGTGCTGGTGCTGTTCCACCTTTCAGTTTGGTTATTTGTTCTTTTGAGACTTCCCCTAAGGCAGGTTTTGAATAATGACCCTCATTTACCTATTCATCCTCTCCGCTTTCGTTGTCTTCAGCCCTTTTGGTGTCACTTTTTTAAACCTTTCTCTTGGTGACCTTGGTGTCTCTGTCCGAGCTGCCGGTGGCTTTGCAGAGATATCACAAAATCAATGGCACACGCAAGCAAACAAACTTTCAGACTGCTGATAGGGGCATATTTGGTCGCACCTTCCGTGGCTCGCGTGCGTATGCAAGTGGACAATTACTTTAAAAGTGCTTGCTAGCACGATCGCCTTCCAAAGTTGAATCTCTAATCCCAACAAGGGCGAAGAGAGCTTTTAGAGGCCACTTTCCGCAGATATTGTACTCAGTTTGGCTTTCAAACTATTGAAGTGGATTCATCGGTTTAATTTTGTTTAATCGGTTTAGAGTATATAATTCATGTCATTTCAAACCCATATGGCGTATTCTTTCTTGGAACACAACATAACATACTTAGATTTGTGTGTGTGTGTGTGTGTGTGTGTGTTGTGTTGTGTTGTGTTGTAAAAGGTACAAATTTGTTTTTCTTAGTTTTCATGCCAAAAATGAAAATTCTGATATCATTTATTTATCCTCATGTTGTTCCAAACCACATTAAATGGATTTTTTGTTGTTGTTGTTGTTGTGTGTTTTATTTTGGTTATTATAAGATGAAAATACTAATTTTCATACATACACACACACACACACACACACACACACACATACATATTCTTTGTCTGTTAGAAAGAAAAGTATTTAATTAATAGAGGTTTACTCTTTCATTTTGATTATTATAGGGTATACATGTTATTTTTCTTAGTTTTCCCGCCAAAATGAAAATTGACATTATTCATTCACTCTCCTTTCAAACCTATATGACTTATTTCTTAATAATTTCTTAATATATAATGAATTAATATATATATATATATATATATATATATATATATATATATATATATATATATATATATATATATATATACATATATATATATATATATATATTTAACATTTTTTATTTTGGTTGTTATAGGGTTTATTTATTTACTTTGTAGTTATCCTGCCAAAATGAAAATTCTATCATTATTTCTTCACCTTTATGTCTTTCCAAACCCGTATGACTTTTTCATTCCTGGACCACAAGATAAAATGTTTACACATTTTAATGTGTTTCATTTCTATTTATCCCTTCATATTTGGAAAAAAAGCTGTGTTCTTTCAGTGTTCTATGAAAGAACTAAAGCCAAAGTGGCTTTAAACAACATAAATGATGAAAGAATCAAAATTTTTGCTTGTACAGTTCCTTAAATGTCAGTACTGCCTCCAGTGGGTTTATTTTCAAAGTTCAAACTTTTCCCTCTAGATTCATCGTGCCTTTGGAATCAGTTCGCCTGTTCGAAAAACAAGTGCATCGCCAAACAGTGGCTCTGTGATGGGGAGGACGACTGCGGTGACGGATTGGACGAAAGCGAGGAAATTTGCGGTAAAACTCTGAAGCACGTATTTGCATTTAGGCCACACAATGAAAGACTTCCTCTGAGAGCAGGGATATAAATCAACCAGAAAGCGGCGGGAAGAAAAATTGGTCTGCGATTTCATCATAGTTGCGAATTTATGGCCATGCTGTGCTCCTAACAAACGGGGTCTGAAAAAAAAACCATCAGGTTCCTCAAAGGTCAAACACAAACAGATTGTTAAACAAGTTCTCAAGACAATGCTTAAACTTTTTCAATTATTTCAAGAAAGTTTTTTTTTTTAAACATGAATATTCATTAATGACATTATGCAGCATGTTGGCTTGAGATTGCCATGCTCAATCTTTTTTTTTGACAGGTTCGGCAACATGCGCCCCCGGTTTGTTCAGTTGCCCAGGATCATACGCTTGTGTGGCCAGGAACTGGTTATGTGACGGGGAGAGAGACTGTCCTGATGGTAGCGATGAACTGGCGGTAGCTGGCTGTGGTAATTTCAAACATTATATTTCTGCTCACAAAACCAGCAACTTCCTGTTTCGGTTCTCACCCCAGAGTTGTAATGTAATTGCTGCTTTTCGCAACAGTAATGACTCTAGTAAATGAATGCATCAGTCAAAAGGTTTGGACATATTTGACTGGATTCATGTTACTTATGTTTAAAAGTTTAAAATTACTTTTCTTATTTGTCTCTTTAAAACAGGGAACACTAGTTAATACCACTGTTGGATAATAAGGTGCTGAATTTACCCCAAATATCTTCTTTTTATCTGCTTTCCCTGAATTATCAGAAACATAACCAAAATAATAGTGGATTTGAGACAAGTCTCAGGGGTCTGTTATGTACTACTCCTTTTATCCTAACACACACCTAACGCCGTGTCTGTTCCCGTTACTATCTTTAATAAGCTCCGAACAACACATGCACTGAGAGCACGTTCCAGTGCCGGAACCAGAACTGTGTTCCACGGCGTTTCGTGTGTGACCATGACGACGACTGCGGAGATGGTTCTGACGAGTCTCTGGAATGCGGTGAGCAGCTCCGCTTTCTCGATTCATTACTTTCTGTTGAAAATGAACATCCCTTTGCGGCCTGTTCAATGGGTTGTAATGTGTTGGCACAACATCAATTAGACGTTTTAGCAGTTGGAATGCATGTATAACTCACTGTTCTGTCCTTCAGATCAAAGAATAAACTCAATAATTGTTGGAAATATAGGCTACTCGTCACCTTTTTAATTATGTATGAGGAGGAATTTTACAAACCTGTCCTGGACGCTTTTTACCACAAAATCTAAAAATGTAATAATATTAAAAAAAAAAAAATTAATTATTAATTATTTAAATATATGTTTATTTTCTTATTTTAATACTCAGAATAAATTTAAGTGAGTAAAGTTTAGTAAAAATTAGCTTAATGCCAAAGTGCAACATTTCTATGGTCCTAAAATCTTTTCCTTTTTTTTTTTTTTTTTTTTTTTAAATATAAATGGTATTATTTTGACAATAATAATTGTGCCTTTTTTCTAATAATTGAAACTTCACATGTCCCATCTCCAAATGTTACTAAGTCTCACAACTTGATTTTTCTCGTATATACCACTTTTTTTCCTCATAATTTACTTCACACGTCATCAGTGACTTTGTATATCTCAGTAGGACTGGTTTCATCATTTTGATTTATTATTTTTTGTCATAATTGTGACTTCATATGTCCCATTTGGGATTTTTTTTCTCTTTATTTTTCACAAATATATTTTTGTCTCCAGTGAGGTTTTATGTTTTGCAGTGTGACTACTTCTTACAATTCGTCTCTCTTTTAACTTTATAGAACAAATCGTAACTGTATTTCTCTCAACATGACAATATTTCTAGTAATATAGCTCAATATTTTTAGTAATTGTGATTTTTTTTCTTTATATAGTAATTGCAAATTTATTGTCCTAGTGGTGACTTTATATTTCAGTATATGTGACCCTGGAGCACAAAACCAGTCTTAAGTTGCTGGGGTATATTTGTAGCAATAGCAAAAATAAATTTTATGTGTCAAAATTATAGATTTTTCTTTTATGCTAAAAATCATTAGGGTATTAAGTAAAGATGATCTTTCATGAAGATATTTTGTAAATTTCCTACTGTTAATATATTAAAACTTAATTTTTGATTAGTAATAAGCATTGCTAAGAACTTCATTTGGACAACTTTAAAGGCGATTTTTCAGTATTTTGATTTGTTTGCACCCTCAGATTCCAGATTTTCAAACAGTGTGTCCCTTTTCGAGTATTTCTCATAATTGTGACATCTCACAATTCAGTGACTATATTTCTTGTTTAAACTCAAAAATAATGGTGACTGAAATATCATGCCTACTTATTTGAAACTTGCTTGAACTTTTTCTCCCGTTGTTTAAATTCTCTCCCTTTCATACTCTCTCTCTTTTTCAACAGAATATCGTTTATGCAAAGAAGAGGAGTTCCGCTGCGCAGATGGGCGGTGTTTACTGAGAGCCCAATGGGAGTGTGATGGCTTTCCTGACTGTCTGGACCAATCAGACGAGCTGCCACTCAACCCAAAGTGTTCCGCTGCAGGCGAGTCCCTCTCATGTGTCATGCATCCCATTTGACTGACAGGTTCCCAGGTTCCGTCCCATATGGGATTTGTCAGAACACCTGGTCCTCCCCGTTTGGGTCCTGTACCCCTGCCAGTACCACTTGAGCTGGGCAGAGAGGGGCTGATGAAACTGCTGTGCCTCTGTTTTTCAGTTTTTGGTTTCAGGGCAAACATATGCCATTAATGTTAACAGATGCCATTAATGTTCCCAGCCAAGCTCATTAAGCAACAATTTCTAGTGGGAAATTAAGTTCAATTGTTTACAACATGTTTACAGTACAACTTAAAAACAATAATAAGGCTCTTTTGACTTGGACCGTTAAGCTAAACTCTAGTAACCAACCAGAACACCACAGAAACAAAACCACCTAGAGCACCACAGCAAACATGCTAAAAAGTACTCAGAACACCCTAGCAACAACATACAGTAGCAACATGATTAAAATCATCGAAGAACACCACAGCAAATGTGCTAAAAAGCTCACAGAACACCCTGGCAACCATATAAAGAAGCAACATATTGTAAACCACCAAGAGCACCATTAAGAAAGTGACAAAACCACCAAGAACACCATAGCAAACAGGCTATAAAACTTTCAGAACACCCTAGGAACCACATACAGTTGTAACATATTGAAAACCACTTAGAACACCGTAGCAACCGTGCTAAAAAGCTCACAAAACAACCTAGCAGCCACATACAGTAGCAACATAATGAAAACCATCAATAACTCCATATCAAATGTGCTAAGAAAAACTCACATAACACCCTAGCAACCACATACAGTAGGAACCTAATGAAAATCACCAAGAGCACCATTAGCAAAATACCAAAACCACCAAGAACGCCATAGCAAACAGGCTATAAAGCTTTCAGAACACCATAGCAACCACATATAGTTGCAACATATTTAAAACCACCTAGAACACGATAGCAACCATGCTAAAAAGCTCACAGAACAACCTAGCAACCACATCAGAATGTGGTGAAAGCCTTCTAGAATAGTCTCAGTGGCATAGTAATGTAGGCATAGCAAATGTGCTAAAAACCTTTCAAACACCCTAGCAACCACTTTGCAGACATAGGTAATGCATATAAACATGTTCCAGTCTTTCCAGAGCACCCTAGCAACCACTTGAGCTCTGTGTCTCCCATCTGATGGTTTTGTTGATTTCTGTCTCCCCTTTTCTTCTCACTGCTCCATGTTTTAGAAAGTTTGTGCAACGGTTCGGTTTTCATGTGTGCAAACGGCCGCTGCGTCCCGCTGGGGAGCGTTTGTAATCAGCACGACGACTGCGGCGACCGATCTGATGAGAGGAACTGTCATGTTAACGAGTGTTTGAACCGAAAAGTCAGCGGCTGTACCCAGGACTGTCAAGACCTACCCGTGGGATACAAGGTATGAAGCACATATGTCTCGCTGTACCAGATTTTATTTTTACGAATTTAACATCTGGTTCAACTTCTGCGCTAAAGACGTCCAAACATGAAACTACGACCTATGAATACAAAATAATATTTTTGTGTTTTAAACAAACCCTCAATAAACATCATTAGCAGGCTTTAGCGACTACGGCAATATTGGAGGAGTCTGCGCAAACAAATCATTCGAAGTAATAATGTTTTTACATTCCACAGAGGTTTATAGTACTTAGCGCTAAATCCGTGGAGAATGTTATGATCCCGTTTCCAGTCAGTTTTTATGTTTAACCGGTGAATGTATAAACGAGAGCGCTAAAACACATATGCTAGCTATTTAGCGCTTGAGAAAGTCAGCTGAGGTAGTGAAAAGCAAGGGATTGAGATGTAAAGCAGACACACAGATACACTAACAATGTATGTTTTTAGTGGGGGAATGACGCGCGCACACACACACACACACACACACACACACACACACAGTGATTGGCAGATCGAACAGCTTTGTTTGGCAGATGTCTCAGTATACTGGGCCGGTCGTTTGACAGCCACACTGACTTTAAAAACAGGCAGTCAAGGACTCGGTGGCTCCGAACTTACTAGAACTCTGGTTTTCTGGCTTGTTTTAGCTTTTGTTACAGCATAATTAAAATATAAAGCATAGTTTTGATGAATGACTAATGAATAAACTAATGGTCTAGGAACTTTGTAAACATTGTTTTGTTTCACTGCTCACTTCCTGTCCATTAGTCTCTCATTAGTATTAAAGTGAATTTTATATACATTCGGCATGGTTATATTTTACCTAAAAGTCAAATCAAAAATTTGATGAAGAAATTCTAAAATGATTCAAACACAGTTATAAATGAAAATTGTTTGTAAAAGACATTTGAAAAAAAAAAAAATGCATATTTTAGTATTAGAGTGAATCATGTAAATTTGTCATGGTTATATTTCACCCACAATGAAGAAATTATATAAATGTCTAACATTAATTTATTTGTAAAAAATATTTATAAAATAATAAATCTGATATTTTAGATAAACTATGCATATTTTAAATTATTGTTGTAATATCTTATAATATATAATAAAAATAACAATAATACAATAATATAATTAATATTTTATAAGAAACATTATTCATTTAGTTAAACAGAAATGTATAGAATTTTACACCATTTCAGTGAAATATATTGAAAAGCATGTATATGTTTTTAATTCATTATAATGATATAATTATATATGGAAGGTAATTTATTTTTCTTTTGTTGTGAAATAACCCATACATGTTCTTGGCAGAGTTCTATGAGATTCACCCGCAAATCTTTTTGTTTTTTACTTTCTTCTCTAGTGTACATGCTGGCCGGGGTTTCGTCTGAAAAACGACGGCAGGACTTGCATTGACGTGGACGAATGTTCTGAGAACTTTCCCTGCAGTCACCAGTGCATCAACACCTATGGGTCTTTTCACTGCCTGTGTGCTGATGGGTACCAGCGTCCCGCCAGTAACCCCCACAGCTGCAGGTCTCTCTCAGGTACTCTGCTCTATTCAGTAGCACAGGTGTGAATGAGCTCCTGCGGACCCTTACAAAGATTTTTCTGTCACACTTGCCCAGAAACACCCCGCACGGGCAAGAACACGCATACTGAGTCTTGTTGTGACTTATATTTAGAGGAAAGCAACAGGAGGTAGAAGACAATTAGTTCGTCAGCTGGAGATGAGCTCTGATTGGCTAAGAGAAGATGCAGGTGTGACATATGGCATCTGCCTGCAGTTATTTACTGTATAAAAGAAAGACTTTTATATTCACTCATTTAGTGTTCGCTCGCAAACACTGCTGACATGCAAAGAAGCTTCTAATGAAATCTACCGAAGGCTTCCACTTACGATTACAATTGCCTTTTTAACATGCAAAATTTTACTTGGTTAACTTTTTTTGTTTACAAATTTGGATGAAAACAAAATACATAGAAATAAAGTAAAATATTTTGGGGTTTTTTCTGCCCTCATGTTTTTACAGTTTAAATTCACTGTGTTATTAAAAATATCAATACGGTTACCATTAAATATTTTTCCATTACCAGTTAAAAAAAGAAAAAAAAAAGAAATAATATTTAATAATTACTACATCATAATATTTTCATAAAGCAAACCATCAAAGATGAATTTAAGCCTCATACATTCTGTTTTAAAGCATCTTAAAAAATATTAACCTTGTTACCATTATAATGTTTACAGAACAATCGTTAATTTATTTAAGTAATATAATATAATTGAAATATGCATAGAATTATATAATATTAAAAAAATGTATTATCTTTTTCTTTTTGTAATGTGAACCCTGTTACCTGTATAATATATAGCACAACTGATGTTTATTTAAGCAATATAATTCAAATTTAAATATAGTTTGTAAATATATATTATATAGTAAATATAATGTAGAATTTATAGTAGGAAATAGTAATGTTTTAAACATGTTTTGTCTAAAGAAGTTAAGTTTTATTGCTTTATCCTTTAAAAATGCCTTAAAACGTCACCATGCTTTTTTGTTGTTTGTTTTTAATAACTGATTGATAATTGAAAAAAAAGTATATGTAAATAAGCAGATTTTTCTTGACCTTGAGCAAAAGGTTTGTAGTTTGAAACTGAATCCTAAAACTTTCAACCCTGTTACCAGTAGTACATTTTACCTTTCTGAAGGTATAATTCAATCTGAGAGAGTATATTAAACATCCAGTGCATGTACACTAAACACATTATTTGTCTGAATGTATTTGTAAAACCACCACTAAACAAGAAAATGTTCCGTGACCTAATTATCCTTAGAACACTTAGAAAAAAAAGGAGAAAAAAAAAAAATTTATAAAAAAATATATATATATTTTTACTCTCTCTCTCTCTCTCTCTCTCTCTCTCTCTCTTTCTCTCTCTCTCTCTCTCTCTCTCTCTCTCTCACTCTCTCTCTCTCTCTCTCTCTCTCTCTCTGTCTGTCTGTCCATCTCTCTCTCTCTCTCTCTCTCTATCTATCTATCTATATATCTCAAATAAGTTACAGTATAACAGAGTAGTGTCTGATACCATCCCTTTACCATGACAGTATTGTTTTGCACGATTCTCTCCTTCAAAGACATGTGCCTACACACACACACACACACACGCACAAGTAATAAAGCACTGTTTTCATATGACTGACAAGTTAAGTCCCAGACTTGACAGAAAGTGGATGCTCAAGGGTTTGCAGCTCACAGAAAATCGATTTCAAGTCATCAAACTGAAGTTGCAGTCACGTTTCTCAGCCAGAATGATCCATAGAGCAACACAAACACTTATTTAAAGGCTTTTTAAAGTATTTGGAATCCCAATACATCCATATAACTGAATATTACAAAACCCTAAGTACTTTGTTATTCACTTAGTCACACAGGATTAAATAAACGTTTTATTTTATTTTTTCTGAAGAAATGTTATGGGGGAAATGTTTCATCTTGCCTGAAATAATATTTTTTTAAATACATTACAAATATAAAATGTATGAATTAATGTATGCAATAAATAAAGTAAAATACAAAATTATAAAATGATCGAAATATTTGATGCATCACACTGAATAAAATAAACATTTTAAAATAAAATATAAAATAAAAACATTTTAAAATATATCAATCAAATATTAATGCATTGCATAAAATGTTGAAATAAAACACTATTTTTTTTTTTTTCTAGCAGAGGAGCCTTTTCTTATTCTAGCTGACCATCATGAAATCCGAAAGATCAGTCTGGATGGATCAAACTACACACTTCTGAAACAGGTATGATAGACGAGTCTCTCTAAAATGTACAATTTTATATTCAATTGTTAAAAATCTCTTTTTATACCCATTATTGTAATTTTTGTGCTCTCGGATGCCATCCTGTTCAGCTCGAGCTCATTAGTGTGTATCCTCCATATTGCCTTGTAATTTCCTACCTGTTTATTTCATAAAAATACACATCCTCACAGCATACAGAGCTTAACACAGACACAACATCCAAAAGCTCAGAGGAAAGCACGTCATCAACAGCCAACTGTGATGCTTTATAGAAACTCACAAGCTCAACTTGAGCCTGAAACAGCGATGTAGACACTTGATTGACGTGAATATCCAAGCCAGGGAATATTTGCACACGGAAAAGGTCATATTGTGACTGGAATAACAAGTATTTTCCACTTAGTATGGAAAATTATGATGAAAAAGCACAAGTTATGGCTCATTTAATCATTCTTAGCCGGTAAATATATCATTATAGTAGTCGTCATTAATAAAAACGTCAGTTATGGTCTTTAAATCTGTAGGAAACTGCTTGTCAGTGCAAAAGGAACCATGACCGATTTGGCTCTGAAGGGACTGTTGGATGAGAAAGTCTCTCATGGCCCTCGTGTGAAGAGATTGAACGGCTTGCCATCGAAGGAGCAGTTAAAAACGCACGCTTGGGTTGATGCATAAGTCAGGAAGTCCATCAGTTTGATTTAAAAGGTCTGGTCCAGCAAATTAGATCTGAACGCGGCGGGGGGTTTGAGTGAACCAGACAAAACGACAGAAAGAGACGGGGGAATGCAAAAGACCCCTACTGAGAAAGTGATTGGCTACGGTCGTAGCATTGCATGATGGGAAGTTTCTGTCAGACATGTCTTGCTCTTATTTCTAACCAAACGCAGGGAAAATAACAAAGCAAATGAGAAAGGTATCGAGAAAGCGGCGGGAAGATGTTAAAATGAGTTGGCTTGGAGTATAAAAAGACATGTTCTGATGTTTGATGCTGGTTTTTATTATTATTTGTGTGACTCATGCTTTCATAAAATGCTTCCGCTTGCTTAAATTAAATGGTTTGAAAATATCAAAGGATTCACTTTTTATTAAATATTGATAGCTGCTGAAGATGTGGCCTAGCAGATAAATGCTCATGTAAGCAAACAAAGTTCGAATCTGGCTTGCAACAATTACTTGTGGAAATATGCCCACTATCAATAATGTTATGTGAGAAATTAAAAAAAAGTTTTCACCAACTTATATAGATTTTGAAAACCTAAACAAGATCTAACAAAATATTACCTTCAAAACAAATACAATTTTACTTTACTTTATATAATAAGGTGTTTTTTAATTATTAATTTCTTATTAAAGTTGAAATAATTGAATACTTTTTTATTCTTTTTTTCTTTTTTATTTTTTTAAACTGGTGGAGAGAAAAGAGAAAAACTAGATTTTTTAACTACTAATATACATGAAGCGTCAAAACGTTTTCTACAATAAAATTTAAATGATATGTTATAAATGGTATGGTTTTTAGTTTTTTATTATAATATGTTATGTTCAGAGTTAATTTCGTATGATATACTGTATAAACTATGATCATATTTATTAATATTAAGAATTACCTTTCACTTTTTGTATTTTTTTTTTAAATTAAGTAGTAATTTTATTTTATTAGTTTTCAAACAGTTTCCTTATTTTATGTTTTTTTATATATATATATATATATATATATATATATATATATATATATATATATATATATATATATATATATATTTTTTTTTAGTTGTAGTAATTAGTACTTCAATAACTTTTCCCCCCCAAAGCAACATTACACATTTTTGTTTAAGCTACTTTCAGTTAATAATAATAATAATAATAATAATAATAATAATAATAATAATAATAATAATAACAATAACAATAACAATAATAATAATAATAATAACAATAACAATAATAATAATTATTATTATTATTATTACATTTTATACCTTAAAAACCTTTGTATTAAAACTAATGGTCTAATGGATCTCACTAATTCAATGTTATTCTTCAGGTCAAAGTGAAAACAGAGAATTTACCCACTTTAAAATCTCATCTGTCAATCTCCCGCTTTGCCTGTCTCTCTCTCTCTCTTTGTCTTTCTCTCTGCAGGGACTCAGTAATGTCATCTCTCTAGACTTTGACTACAGGAAGGAGTTGATCTATTGGATTGACACTAGCAGGCCCAGCGGACGCAGAATCAACCGAATGCGCCTGAATGGAAGTGACCTTAAGGTACATCCGCGAGTGTGTGTCTGTGTGCGTTTGTGTGTTCACGTTGAATTACTCTTGAAATCACCCAGAATTGCATAGATTGACGTATGCAAATACGCTCTGCCCCTGGGTAAATTTGATTCATCTCACCTCCGCACAGGGGCGATTTTTATTGTGTAATTGATGGATTCCAATGGGGGAAAAGCAGACATATTCACATCACTCCAACAAATAAATAAAAGCCTATATTTTCCTAAGAATAACTGGTATGAAATGAGCCAGGGTTATAATGATAGACAGGGTATTGTGTGTGTTTGAGGCTGTCTGTCTTCATCTTCCTCTCCATCAATGCCCTTGTGTATATTACTTAGGGCGGAAAACGGGCATAGTGTGCCAGCCTTGCCCTGCTGGGCCGCCAGAGCTCGTTATGTTTAATACCGAGCCATAATGGCTCATTAAGCTTGATTGAACTCTGGATCTTGAACTGATTTATGATAGTGTGCTATAGTACAGAGAAAAAGAGAGAGAGGGAGAGGTAGAGCGTCTGTAAAGGAAACGAAGAAGTGATAAAGTTAAACACAAAATGAAGCCACACTAAGATAATGGGACTTTTTTATAGGACATCAATTGAAAGATGATAAATAAATAGAATGAATCACATTTTCAATTTATCACATTTTCTCAATTGATCGGATTATTCACAAGATCTTTTCAATGAAATCACAATTCCTTTTCATTTGAATTAAACTTAAATGTTATGTAAATAACCAGGAAAGGAAAAGCCAAAATTAAGCAACACAGATTTTTGAATTTTATTAATTGTTTTCATAGGACATTGATGGAAAGGAGATGAATAAATATGACAAATAGATAGAATGAACGTTTTAGAGAGTGAGAGAATTTCGCAATGCAATGTAAAAATGCACTTGGTAATCACTTTGAATGACTGTAAATGAGACATTTCCCTTGGGTGTCTGGAGAGATTTGAAATGTTTCAGGTTGAGTTTATCATAAATTCACAGGCATTGAAACCTTACAAATATGACCCTAGACCACAAAACCAGTCTTAAGTGTCAATTTTTCGAAATTAAGAGTAAGACATCATATGAAAGCTGAATAAATAAGCTTTCCATTGCTATATGGTTTATTAGGATCGGACTATATTTGGCCGAGATGCAACTATTTGAAAATCTGAGTGTGCAAAAAAATCTAAATACTGAGAAAATTTACATTGAAGTTGTCCATATGAATTCTTAGCAAAAAATATTGCTAATTAAAAATTTAGTTTTGATATATTAACTGTAGGAAATTTGCAAAATATCTTCATGGAACATGATATTTACTCAATATCCTAATGATTTTTGATCCATACAATGTTTTTTTGGCTATTGCTAAAAATATACCCCAGCGACTTAAGACTGGTGTTGTAGTCCAGGGTCACAAATAATAAATGCAATATGTCTGTGATGTTGTTTGAAAATTCCAGCAATCTGGAAATGCAAAAAAATAAGCTTATTTTGACTGCCCAAAAAACGTACTTTCTGCCAAAGATGAATTATTATTATTATTTTTTATTTTATTTTAATTTTTTTGTAAAATAAGTTGCACCGGGTCGAAATTACATTATTGGGAGAAAAAAAGAAGAAAAATGTAATAAAAAAAGTTAATTTTATTATATAAAAAAAATATGTAAAATACCTACAAATAAAAATAAATATTTCCGTAGATTATGAAAAATTTAAGCGTATTTTAGATACGTTCACAATAAAAAGCTATAATTTTAACGGTATTCAAAACAGATCAGAAATGAAAAATATAATTATAATAAAACAAACTAAAATTATAACGTTCATTATAAACAACATTTATCATAAACATCAAGCCTAAACTAATATATTTGAAATATGCTGGAAATGCTCTATACAAGTAAACTTTGGGTCACTCACTCTCATTCAGCAAAAATCCAAATGTGTGCCCTTATTTTTGCATACTTTATGGAACTTTGACTTAATTGGCTTGTAATTGAGTGTGCCATGTTTTGTTGTTGTTGTTTTGCTTACCTGGTTTATGTTTTGTGCACTTTAACCCTGTGGTGTACCTGCACCCTGTGATTATGCACCATTTATGCATCATTTAAGATGTTGAAATTCATCACAGCTAGGCTAGTTTTAATAAGCGCTTATGGTAAGACCCAGTCTGAGACAAAATGTTTAATCTTTTATGTTCGTCAGCTTGCAGAATGTTACTCTTACTTTTAAAGCACTAAGCAGGGGGCACCAGCAACCAAGAATGAAAATTATCTGCCAGCTGGGAAAAGTATTGTTTATGCCAAACAGCAGTTTCTGTGATCAGTATGAGCAGTGAAATGTTGTGAAGTGCTTTTTTTTTAACTACTTCTATTGGGAACTTTTCTTGCCGTTTTTGGGTTTGAAGTGCCTTTAATGAGCGGGTTATGTAGTCCGCTGATAATTAGCAATAATGTACAAGTCTAGCTCAGCAGTTCTCAAATGGATTGCCTTTAGGACCCCAATTTTTCATTTGCAGTCAAGAGTTTTTAGGTTGGTAAAAGAACTACACATATAGAAATTATATTTCTTTTTATGTAGAAACCTTGCTAATTTGCCGACTGCTATGCTAATTATTTTTGTGGACTTGCAAGCAACCAGTTGAGACCTACAAGGAAAAATCTTTCAATTTATTTTAAGAAACTAAGCCCCTTCATGTATGCTGTTGTTGTAGTTTGGATTTTGTGGAAAGCCTGCTAATGCTATGCTGTGAACCTGTAAACCATCAGTTAAGAAACAAAAAAATCATAGTCTTAGTAGAGTTTATCATAGTCTTGAATTTTTCATTTTATTTGAAGAAACCAAAGCCTTTAACACAAGTCCAACTTTTACAAGTTATAAAATGTTGTTGTTGGTGGTGGTGGTGTAGTTTGACTTTGACTGCACTGAAAACTTTTGACTTTGCAGTGAAAACTGCAAACCATTTCTGTGGACTTATCTAGAAATTATCATAACCTTAAAAGTTTAATTTTATTCGAGGAAACAAAGCCCCTTTACTTCTAATTTGATACTACATTTACAAGTTGGTGAATGTTGTTGTAGTAGTTTGGCTTTTTGCTGTGAAATCTTGCTAATTTGTTGGATAAATGCTATGCTAGCTATTTTTGTGGACATACAAACCACTAGCTCAAACCACTAAGAAACAAATCGTAGGCTATTATAGGCTTATAAAATCCTTGAATTGTCCATGTAATTTAAAGAATCAAAGCCCCTTCAAGGTGGAAGTTCATCCTATGTTTACAAGCTGTTGATTTAATTTGACATTTTGCTGTGAAAACCTTTTAATTGGTTTCACTAACTGCTACACAAACAATTTTTGTGGATCTACAAGCTACCAGTTAACAACGACATCTAGAGGTTATTATATTATTAACGATTTTGTTTTGATAAGGAAAAAAAGCCTCCCCCAACCCCATTGTATCTGACATTGTATACAATGTATACTGTTGTTTGTTCATGTGCTGGCTAACTGCCATGCTAACTCAACCTTAGCAAGTGAGAGGCAGGATTAGGTTGACATGAACACATTTCTGTTTGTTTTGTTTTATACTGGTAAACATTAGCATTTATATTCCTGTCATGAAAATAACTGTTGGCAGAAACAATAAAGACTTATTTTTTTATGACTTTACCAGTAAACTACAGTGCACAGCTGCATCTCACCCTCATCATTCTGAACTTTTCTGCTAGGAGGCATTTGTTCCCTACGGTACCGGCTGTGGATAAATCCATGTGAATAACCAGCCAAAAGAAGCCAACTGTGCTTGACTGCTGTTTTCTCAGGTGATTCACAGAACCTCGGTCCCCAGTGCTCTCGCTGTGGACTGGATCGGCAAGAACTTGTACTGGTGTGATGGTGAGAGAAAGACCCTGGAGGTGGCTAAAGCTAATGGACTCTACCCAACCATACTGCTAAGGACTGGATTGAGGAATCCAACCACTCTTGCTCTCGACATTCACATGGGGTAAATGATGCTTATTATTGACTGCTGTTCGCAATCCCACACTTCATTGCTTTTGAGTACACTTTCGAGAAGCAGCGCACCATTTAAAGCCATTTATTTCCATGGTGCCTTAGATATGTGTTCTGGGTAGACTGCTGCGAGCAGTCCCAAATTGGAAGGATGGGAATGGACGGCAGCAAGCCACGTATCATAATCGATACAGAAATACATGCTCCCTCAGCCTTGGCCATTGATCACATCAACAAAAGGATCTACTGGGCTGACGAGAACCATATCTTGTTTTCGAACATGGATGGTACAAAAAGACACAAAGGTATGTTTTGCCTTGTCTCGAATGTTGTCTCTTTTCGAATTGTCCTCAGTAATATCTCTCAATCCCCATTTCCAGTCCCAATCAAGGACATAGGCGGCATAACCAGTCTCACAATCTTTGAGGACTTCATCTACTGGAGCGACCAGAAGTCGAAAACACTCAGTCGCTCGCACAAGACTTCTGGCGGCCAACATACAGAACTCCTCAGCTCCTGGCAAACCATTCGAGATATTAAAGTCTACCATCCACTCCGACAGCCTGATGGTATTGCAGCAATAATCTCAGTCTTCAGTTTAAATTGTTTTCTGCTAGAGTCATGTTGTTTGGGGCTTGTTTCTTATTGTTTGTTGTTTGTCCTCAGTGCCAAAGCATCAGTGTCAGGTAACTAATGGAGGGTGCAGTCACCTATGCCTTCTTTCCCCTGGTGGGGGATACAAGTGTGCTTGCCCTACACACTTCTACCTGGCAAACGACAACAAAACCTGTCTGTCTAACTGCACCGCCAGCCAGGTGTGACTTTATAATTACCTTAGGAGCCAGAATAAGGGTTTCGCCATAGCTCAACTACTTTTGGCACCGCTTTCAACTACCAATTATATTCAGTCTGCTACTCAAAAAATAGTTGTTCAAGAGGTTGTCTCTCTTTGTGTGTGTAGTTCCGTTGTGGTACGGATGAGTGTATTCCCTTCTGGTGGAAGTGCGACACCGTGGATGACTGCGGAGACGGATCCGATGAGCCGGCAGATTGCCGTAAGTAACCAAACAGGGTGTCAATCAGCCAAACTGGTTAAGCCATTGAACAATGTGGATGTAATGCCTTATAGTGTCTTTAAGACTCAAGATGTAGCAAACTGCCTTCTGAAGAGCTTTATAAGAGGTCATTAATGAGTTTTGGTCCGAGTTATCTTCTACAATATGTTTTTTGGCCAAATTCGAAGGAGGCATTGCATGTATCCATAATAGAATGCAATTCAACAAGTGCAAAAAGGTTTCCAAGATGGCAGACAAAGTGAAAGATGTGGCAATTATAAATGTATTGTATTTAACACTTTCTGGCCTAATTAAAGTTTGTTAAATATTTAGAGTTTGTTAAGGGTATAATTCCCCCCAAAATGAAAATTCTGTCATTATTTACTCCACTTCATGTCGTTCCATACCCGTAAGATCTTCGTTCATCTTTGGAGAACAAATTATGATATTTTTTGATGAAATCCAAGAGCTTTCTGACCCTTCATAGACAGCAAAGCAACTTAAATGTTTCTAGGCTCATAAACGTAGTAAGGACATCGACAAAACAGTCCATGTGAAATCGATGGTTCAACTGCGCAAAGAACACAAAAATAACAACTTAATTCAACGATTCTTCTCCTCCAAATCACATCTTCCGCCATTATTAAGAGTACATCTACATGTAAAAAATGTATCGTGTGATGCTCCTAAAGCAGAACACGCATGGGCTGAGCCTTGTTTACGTTCAGAGAAATGCAATGCACATGTGTCATGGTACTCTTGATAATGGCAGAACACGTTATTTGGAGGAGAAGAATTATTGAATAAAATTATTTTTTGTTTTCTTTGCTCATAAAAAGTATTCTCTTAGCTTCGTAAAATTACATTTGAACTACTGATGTCACATGGACTATTTTTATCGATGTCCTTACAACGTTTCTGTCCCTGGGAACATTTCAGATGCATTGCTGCCTATGCAGGGTCAGAGAGCTCTCAGATTTAATTTAAAATATCTTAATTTGTGATCTGAAGAAGAACAAAGGTTTTATGGGTCTGGAACAACGTGAGTAATTAATGACAGATTTTTCGTTTATGAGTGAGCTATCCCTTTAATGTTGTGTTATTAACTTAGCAACATGCTAACATCCAGTTCTGTTGGAATAACTTCTGATTTGCGTCTTTGTTTACAGTAAACACAAAGAAGGCTCTCTAGGTTGAGATATGTTCCCACTAATTCACGTCCTTGTATTTGTGAACTTCAAGAATAGTAAGGAAAAGGCATTTCTTAAAGTGACTCCACAATCAACTGTGATATCTTTAATCTCAATTGAAAGAAAGAAATCCTTTAGGCACTTGAGCCATTTGTCTCACGAGTTGAGGACAGAAACATCTTTTTGTGACCATTTATTCCTGTAAATTTCCTCGCTGGTTCTTGGAGCGATTATTTTTGAATAAAGATTTGTCTGTCATCAAGGTTATATTCAATTGTTTCTTCATTGAATATGCCATTGTATTTGTCATTTATTTTGTGCTTGTTTGATTGAGAGATGAATAGTCAAATTCACTCCAAAGAGCTGCAGAAATGGATTAGGTTTTGTGAAGTATTTGTTATCTCCAAAGAAAGTTTATTGCACGTTGAGATGCTAAAGAGACATCAAGGTAGAACAAAAGACTCTAGAGGAAAAAAATGAGAAAGTCACCTTTCTATGGTGTGTCCTTACTTTCTGTACAGTATGTTTGTCTGGGTTTCTGCCTGTGATTTGTTTTGTTTTATCTGTCTTTATTTTGATTGCCTGCTCATTTAGTTGAACAATTTGCTCATTTACTTGTTTATTGACTTGTTCTGTATCACTTTGTTCTGTTTGTTTGTTTGTTCATTCAGACATATATCGCTGCCTTTCATTTTTAATTCTCTTTGTTCATCCTGTACATATTTCCATCTTTCAGAATCTCTTTCATTTGTTTATTAACTTGTTCATTCACTCGTTCACTCATTCATTCAAGAGTTCTTTCTGCATTTGCTCATTCATAATGTCTGTCTTTGAACCTTTTTTTTGTCCTTGTTTTATTTCTTGTTCTTTGCTTTTTATTAGACAATTTTTTTTGTTTGCTCATTTTGTTTGTCTTTCTGTTCTTCAACCTTTTTTGTCTGTCTTATATTTTCTTTATTTATATGACTTTCTTTCTTTCTTATTTGTACACTATTATACGTTTGGCTGTCTTTCTTTCATTTTGTTATTTCCTTGTTCATATATTCATTCTTTGTTCTATCCTTTTCTGTGAATTTGTTTAAGTCTGTTTTTCATTTGTTTTCTTTCTGGCTTATTTCCTCTCTTTTTTTTGGTCATTCTATTTGTCTTTTTGTTTTGTCTGTTCTTCTTCTGTTTGTTTTTTGTTTTACTACTACTTTTTTGTGTTTTGTTTATGTTTATACTTGTCCGTCTACTCTTTATTTTTCTGTCTTGCATTAGTTCTTGCTTTACTCATTTGTTCTCTCTTTTGTTTACAGCTGAGTTTAAATGCCAGCCCGGAAGGTTCCAGTGCGGAACTGGTTTGTGTGCCCTCCCTCCCTTCATCTGTGATGGTGAGAACGACTGCGGAGACAACTCTGATGAAGCCAACTGTGGTAATTATAGATTGATGGATAGATAAATGGAGACCAAGCATAATGCAGTATGATGAATCATACAATGAAATCCTTGTTTTAATTTGCTTCCAGACTCATATATCTGCTTGTCTGGCCAGTTTAAGTGCACTCACCGGCAGAAGTGCATCCCTATAAACCTGCGCTGTAATGGCCAAGATGACTGCGGAGACGGTGAAGATGAAACCGATTGCCGTAAGAGAGTCATTTTTTTCTCTCTCTCACATTTAACATCAACGACAGTGAACGCTATTAGTTTTCTTCTTTCCTCAAAAAATTTCAGCAAAAGTTCCTACTTTGCTAGTTTTCCCTTCAGGAAAGGAAACACTCCCAGAAAATGAGAGCGAGAGAGGTCGGAAATAGATGAAATCTCCTTGTTTATGGCTTCTGAATGTGTTTACTGGCTCGTGAAGGTCAAACTCAGACAGATTAAACAAAATGTTTGAGAACTTTGAATCGGCTGATGAGAAAACTGCCAAGCGAGGACCCTGGTAAACATTGCCCAAAGTTTTGTTTTGTTTTCTCATTCCTCGGCTGCAGATGGAATTGCTCAAAGGGAATTTAGGGCACCGACAGTGAGAAGAAAGGAGTAAAATGAAAAAAAAGAAAGCGAGGTAGACTTGCTAACCAGGAAGCAAAAAGCCATCTTGTGTCACCTTCAGAAATCAGGCTGGAGTAATCATTACTTTGTGCGACAGGGATTTGAATCCTAGTCCAAATGCAAGACTTATTTTAGGTGGTGGTACAGACGGAGGAGACTGGCAGAAGTTAATGCTCTCGCTCAGATCTGAATCCTCCATTTGAAGCCACAGCGGGGGCCTAATTTCTCACTCCTCCCCAGAGTCGAGTATCTGGATGAGCTTTGATAAGGCGCCCGGTTCTGTACGCCCTTATGGGAGAGCACAGAAGAGAAGCTGTCTGTCTTCTCCAAGAGAGAATCAGAAAGATAGAAGTAAAAATCGAGGAATATCATTAACAGCATTGCATGGGACGGAGCCTAGAGTGTCCCCAGAACTCTAAGAGGCTTTTGATGGGGTCTGACTGCGTCTTGGATCCAGGAGTGCTGAGCTCAGCCCTGGGCACTGATTAGCCAAACAGAGGGAGGGTTTAACAGGGATAATCACATATGGAGCATAGCATTAGAGGCTGGCTTTAGCCCTCCCCCCCCAAAAGGAGGGAGAGCGCTGTGGGTCAGGATTGCCGTTCCACCACCGGGAATGTCTGGGCTTAACTTAGCTTAGCACACAGCAGTCAGAAATCAGCTATGTGAGGGGAAAGAAGTTGCGGTTACGCCGACCACCTGGGTACAGTCTTGTTTTACTTGTTTTATCATGAATTAATCATGCTTAGAGGAAGTATAAAGTGTTGAGGAATGAATCCAGGTGGACCTTAAAACATTTATCCAGCAAAATGTGTCATATTAACCATAGTTTAACCTCAAATTCAAAAGTAAAAGAAACATAGCAGTATGATATATTAAGTAGAAAGACTACAAAACTATTTTTTGGACATTTTCAGCATATTTCGAACAAAGCCCACTCCCTTAAAAAGACACACATTATTTAAACTTTAATAAATATTAAATTGTAATATTTGTAATGTATTAGACTACAGTATACATTATTTACTTACATTTATATTTAGTTAAGTTGAAAATTACGGAGCCCCGCACATGACATGCAGGAAAAAATATTAGGCTAAATCGTGTGCACGATTTACTAGTTCGTTCTCTCAATGTACTAAAACGTTCACACGATTACTATTGCGTTTCCTCGATTTACTATTTCTTTTACTCGATTTATAAATTGTGTGCACAATTTAGCAAATCAAAGGAACGCAATAGTAATCGTGTGCACGTTTTAGTACATTGAGGGAACGAATTAGTTAATTGTGCGCACAATTTATTTATTTTTTCATGCATGTCATGTGCGGGGCTCCGTAGAAAATAAATATTCTTCAAAATAATTGCATAATAAATAATATATACATATTCAATTCAATTCAATTCAATTCAAGTTTATTTGTATAGCTTTTTTTACAATACAAATCGTTACAAAGCAACTTTACAGAAAATTACGTTTCTACAATATTTAGTAGTAGCTTATAAGTGGTGGCTGTCAGTTGGTGTGCATATGACAGGATTTTTCTGAAACATTAATACAAGACGTAGTCAGCCAGACGAACATTATTAACAGCAATTATTATATGATGCATTCACACTTGTAGCAATATTTGTTAGTTCTGTTGAATTAATGTATGAATATATCCACTATCACCCAAAATTTGGAATCATATCTATATATATATATATATATATATATATATATATATATATATATATATATATATATATATATATATATATAAAATGTTAACCAAAGCTGCATTTACTCTATTGGAACAAAAATACAGTAAAAACAATATATATTGTGAAATATTGTTGCAGTTTAGAAGATTTTTTTTCTGTTTAAATTACACACACTACAGAAAATAATTTACATTGCATCTATAATAATTACCAACAAAAAAATATACAATATATTACTTTATCACTTGAATTATACTGTAGTTACATTAATGGCATATAAACACACACACACACACACACACACACACATATTAATATATATATATACAGTACAGACCAAAATTTGGAAACATTACTATTTTTAATGTTTTTGAAAGAAGTTTCTTCTGCACATCAAGACTGCATTTATTTGATCAAAAATACAGAAAAAGCTCTAATATTGTGAAATATTATTACAACTTAAAATAATAGTTTTCTATTTTAATATACTTAAAAAAAAAAAAAAAAACCTTTTGGAAATGTCTCTTAATTCATCTCATTTAATGCGCTGCTGCTACAGTCATCAAAGCAGTGCTTGTGTGTGTAATTCACCTCCTTATATACAATCAACTGCAAGACAATCACTGTCGGACCTCAGATCGCCTGCTGGGAGCAACATTCATGTTATTATGCACAATCCATGGCTTTATTTCTGGGGGTTTGTGAGAAGATAAAAGCAGAGTTTTCTGCAGTCTGTTACTGATTCTTTACGGTGCTACTCTTTCAAAAAAGTGTCGCAGCAGAATAAAGCCTCAACAAACTGTTGGATTCCGTAAAGTAGCTCTAAAATCGCATCTAAAACTTAACAAAAAAGTTATTCTGTAATTTGTCAACTGAACTTCTCAAAGTTTTGATCACATGATCTCCTTCTCCCCACATCTCCAGCTGAGAACACTTGCTCGCCGTCCCAGTTTCAATGCAAGACCACAATGCACTGCATCTCCAAGCTGTGGGTGTGTGACGAGGACCCCGACTGTGCTGACGGCTCGGACGAGGCCAACTGCGGTGAGTCGCTCACCGTCGCCATGCATTACCTCACGCTCGTCATCACCGTCCATAAATATCCTCATTAAAATTCAGCGTGACAAATTTCAGCTGGTCTAAACTCCTAAAGCATTCCATTTGCTTTAAATTTGCACCGACTGTTTGCCCCCGAAGACTGAAGCAGATGAATAAAGATAGCTTCTGCTCGCTTTCATAACCGACTTCTTGGAGTTCCTTCTCTGTTCTTGGGGTTTTGTGGATGTGCTAGCGCACTAAGAGACGTTTTGCTGAAAACCGCTCACCCGAGCGCTAATGTTTTCTCAGGGCGAGCGTTGTCAGGTTGCATTGTTTTTGCTTTATGAGCAGCTAACCGATTAGTCTTCTCCATTGGGCCCAAAATGGACAACTTAGTGTGCTATAATTATGCAGATTCAGTTTTTTCTGTGTTTTAGCACAGCAATGTTTCATGTGCCAATTAAAGCAGCTGCTTTGGTTTGTAGAGGACATGTAACTATTCCAGAGGAAGTGATTATTGTTCAAAGTTGTTAATTGACTTCTCACTTATTTAACCATCAATTTTTATGCAATGCCTGTTGTTGAGCTCATTATTTGATACTTTAATAAGTATAAACAAATAATAATAATAATACTATAATTTAATAATTATTATTTCGTATTTTTAATAACTAAAAGACTATCAGTCATTTAAAAAAATGCATTTGAATTATATTGCAACTTTATTACAAACTATAAATAAAAAAAATAACTTATTTCAAATGTATTTACTTATTTGTGATACATTTTAAGGTTATTATATACATATATTGTATATATATATATATATATATATATATATATATATATATATATATATATATATATATATATATATATATATATTAGTGGTGGACATAGATTAAATTTTATTAATCTAGATTAATCTCACTGTAATCTGGGAATTAATCTAGATTAATCTAGATTAAAATGGCTCATTTGAATTCTGCCGAAGGCATTCAGAATATGTGTGCTAGCCAAATAAAATAATGACTAAAAGTAACGTTAAGTCTTTGAGAACAGGTTTCTCAAGCCAGGTGGTGCATTAGAAAAGGGGCTCATCCCAAAATGCATCACAAACTGCTTGAGAAAGCTGTAAACGAATTCCACATTGCACAAGGTGCAAACAACCTTACGCCTGTTTCACACATACTCCGTCTGCAGTGCGTATGCTTTGCGTATCTTTTTACGCACCCATGTTAACGGATTCCAGCGTTTACACGGTTGCGGTCCGTCAGTGCGTTCCAGGAGCGGTGCGTCTGCAACAGTGCAGCGATAGTTCACATACCGAGTAGCGGACTGCAAACGCGTCTTGTGTGAAAGCACAATGAGTATGAGTCCGTGCTGCTTCTGCACCACATACATAACGCACAAGGACTGCATACGCGTCCTTGTGACGTATATATATATATATATATATATATATATATATATATATATATATATATATATATATATATATATATATTTAAAAAAACAATAAATTATATATATATATATATATATAAAACAACAAAAAACAATAAATAATATTATATATATATATATATATATATATATATATATATATATAATATTATTTATTGATTATTCATATTTATTTACTATATATATTACCATATACTTTATTTTGAAACTATATAACAATTATATTAAAAACAATAAAAAATACTTTTATGGTTTATATTCTATATGCAAATGTATAATTTGCCAAAATTATTTCCAAACATTTACAGCAACTCATCTCACTTGTCTCCTTATGAAAATCGTATTGAGAAACTACTCAGAAGTTCCAGTACATTTGGGGGAGTACTACAGATTAATATCTAGTGAAGGTCACAGATGGGATGACTGTGGTCTAATAATAAAGATCAATGTTTGAGTGGTGAAAACATTCGCTTGTGTTCTGTATTTGACTTTATATTATACAGCTGATGTGCTCAAGATTGTTTAGTGTTGACTTTAAACTTTAAAACCCTCATATCTTGAACAAAAATACTCCCTCTGTGTGTCCTTTATGTCAGTGTCGTTGACTCGTTTAGCATTTTGAAGGACGTCCTCTCATTATTGCTGGTAATGTTTCTCTGTGCAGCTTTAATGGCAGTCAAGTACATTAGGTGACATCGCAGTAACAAATTGTCTTGTAAATAATTTTTTACTTTATATCGATCCGTACAGGATTATAAATTAAAACAAAAAATCGTTTTCATTTTCAAATAGTCCATTTCTGTCCAGCACTGAATCTCAGTTACTGTCCTCTAAGGGACCAACTTACCCACTGGCTTTCATTACTGGGGAAGTGTAGTGCATTGCAAGAAGGAAGTAAGATGAAGTTTGACATAATTTTATCGTTTGGGACTTTGCAGAAAGTTTTCCAGCGCAGTAGTGTTCTTCAAAACATACTGACATTTTTAAGTCATGGAACTATATGTTTAAAGGGTTAGTTCACCCAAAAATGAAAATTAGCTTGTATTTAGTTAAGAAAAATATTCATATTTCCAATGTAATAAACACTTTTTTTCTCACTTCCAAAAACATGCATTCACTACAGAAGTCCTTTATTCAACCCCCTGGAGCCATGTGAGGCACATTTTATTATAAATGCGCGTGCTTTATATGAAGACTTGTGGAGTGTTCAACTGTAACACCCACTGACTGCAATGATAGAGCTTGGAATAGCCAGGGTAATTTTTAAAATAACTCTGACTGGATTCGTCTGAAAGAAGAGAGTCATAATAATAATAATAATAATAATAATAATAATAATAATAATAATAATAATAATAATAATAATAATAATAATAATAATAATAATAGCATTCCTCCAGTAAGGATTTTCCTGGTCGACTAATAGTCGTTCATTTTAAACATTATTCGACTAATCTCACATTTATTAATAAACTGTTTAAATCATTGTAAATGAGCCTTTAATTGCCTATAGCCATAAGCACTCAAGCATATGCATAATCTTGCCACAGCGCACCCCAGAAGTAATGTGTCAGTGAAAAACAGTAAGGAGACTGCATTTACATTTGATAATTTGATCAATTAGGGAAGTCGTGGCCTGGTGGTTAGAGAACCGGACTCCCAATCGAAGGGTTGTGGGTTCGAGTCCCGGGCCGGCAGGAATTGTGGGTGGGGGGAGTGCATGTACAGTTCTCTCTCCACCTTCAATACCATGACTTAGGTGCCCTTGAGCAAGGCACCGAACCCCCAACTGCTCCCCGGGCGCCGCAGCATAAATGGCTGCCCACTGCTCCGGGTGTGTGCTCACAGTGTGTGTGTGTGTGTTCACTGCTCTGTGTGTGTGCATTTCGGATGGGTTAAATGCAGAGCACAAATTCTGAGTATGGGTCACCATACTTGGCCGAATGTCACTTCACTTCAATTAGTGCTTTCTTTGTTCTCCGTTTAAAAGATGAACTCAGTGACACTGACTCGTCATCTCCGCAGCAGTGACGCACCTTCATACGGATTACACAATCTGAGAATATTTGTTTTCCATTTGAATCGGTTCATTATAAATGTGGACATTTCTCTCTCTCTCTCTCTATCTCTATATATATATATATATATATATATATATATATATATATATATATATATATATTAATATCTGAAAGGCAAATATATACACAGTTTCATGCTCAAGTTCACAGACCATGACGGCAGAAAGTGCATCCTGTTTCATTATTTCATAAATGCATGATTTGTTGATATTGTTAGTGCACATAAACAAACATAGTCGCTACAGATATGAAAGATGTATTACTCTTATCTGTATGACCAAAAATGACAGAGTAGCCTATTTTAAGAGCAAGTTATGCACCGGTGCCTCCATCTGTCCTGCAGTGAGCGATGCTGTTCAGTCTCTACACTCCAAATAGATACATAGTGCAAGTGGTGGAACAGTACACATATGTCACAGTTCGCTATGTATCTCGGTACGGGGGTCACAGTTCGATATGATTTCACTTTCAACACGAAAAAAAAAAAAAAAAAATCTACTATGCTTGGTTTCTATTAATTTATTTTGAGCAAACAATAGTACAAATTACCATTTTTTCCACCTAGATGTAAAAATACTAAACATTATTGTATTGTTACATATATAATATTCAGTACATATAGGCCTGTACATACAAGGAATACATTCTTGAAATATATTTGATTTAGTTTACAGATAAACAAGGGGGGTGGGGGGGGTGACACGAGTTTTAGTTTATTTTTGTGACAGGCTTAATTTGTTCACAGAAAAGAAACTCACATGGCAGAAAGCAACATCCTATTTGTTTTCTTTATTTTACAAAAGCACAATGTTTTGGGGTGTAGAGCTGTAATCGGGCCTTGAAAGTTAGGCCCGACAGGACCCTGTAACATCGTAACATCTCAGCACTCTAAATAGGCTTATTTAGCCTATAAATAGACCAACGCACCAATAAAAACGAGTCTTTTTTTAAACAAATTAAATTAAGATACATTTTAAATTAAGATGGGTATTTGGCAATAACGAAATTAAGATATAGGCTCCTCCGGATTTGCTTCGCCACTAGCAGCTGACATTTAATAAAAGAATGCCAACATTAGTGTAAATACTCTGTCCACATTATGCATTTAAGACTCAATGAATATTTAATTATCATTTAAAAAACCTTTACTCACAGAGATTAGGCTAAGCCTACATGTTTTTGTGGAGTAAAATGATTGAATCCACTGTAGATGTCTTCAGCACGTTCCTGCGCTCACTGATGGTGCGTCATTATTCACTCATTATTCTCATTATAAACATGGTCAAAACTTTTCCACACCTCAGACTTTGCTTTAGTTGCTGGTGCAACCAAAACGTAATCATCAGAGGCAAGCCTCCGTTACACCTACTCGCCATCCATTTTCACATCTTTCTCACGCTAATCGAAACACATCACATGACCGCTCGTTCACCTCGCAAAACGGAGCGCAAGCCTGAGCCCGAGCCGAGCCCGCGTAAGATGATAGAAATTAAGCCCGAACCCGACTGAACCCGACTGGACCCAAGGGGGTTCGGGCAAAATGGGGTTCGGGCAAAGATCTTCAGCTCTATTGGGGTGGTGTTGGTGTAGTGGATAAGACACATGCCTTTGGTGTGAGATACCCGGGTTCGAATCCACTGTGAGACACCAATTTGTCCCTGAGCAAGACACTTAACCCCTAGTTGCTCCAGAGGCGTGCGACCTCTGACATATATAGCAAATGTAAGTCGCTTTGGATAAAGCGTCAGCTAAATGAATAAATGTAAATGTAAATGTGACGAGTGGTGCGGGGCCGAGAGCCGTGGGAATGGGGCGAGGCCGGTGGAGTGATTGAGAAATGAGCGACACCTGCTCGACCCACCGGTCTCGAGTCCCACGGATGAGATGAAAGGATATAAAAAAAAGAACGAGAGAGGACCAGGCCTGGGTTTTAGTTTGTGTTTTGATTTTGTTTGTGCACGGCAGTCGGCCGTGAGGGGCTGCTGCATTGTTTTGTGTTTATTTTAATTATTAAAGTTTGAATTGATTGTCTGCCAGTTCCCGCCTCCTCTTTCCCGAAGATTAGTATTAGTATAGTATTAGTATAGAGATTAGATGTTTGTACATCATTACAGTAAATAAGACAATAAGTGTTTAAAGTTGATTCTGCTGATCTAAGGAAACAGTTGAGCATGCACACACACACAAAACACATCAGTTCCAGCATTGCTAACTTGACAGCACAGTTGGTACTTTATCAAAATAAAATACAGTGAACCAAACTGTGTCCCCGTAGGACTAAAGCACACAGCCTGTTATTTACATAATAAATAATAGCTTAGCATTCAGATATGTTACATTGCAAATATGGAAATATTATGGAATATCTGGATTTGTGCCAAATGAGAGGGGTAGGATACACGAACACAAAGCTCCATTTCACAAACAGTTGTGTGCACAATCCTTTAAAGTATACTTCTTTCTCAGTCTATGAAAGATGTCATTCAGTCAGCACGTGGACACTTTCCAGTGGACTTTGTTTTCAAGTGCGCAATTCAAGACATTCACTGTTCTTCTGCTGGCGGCCAGTTGTCAAACAGTGTTCCATTGTTGCAGGAGCCCCCTTCTGGATTGGGGATGAATTGCCTGTATTTGTTGTAAGGCCTCATGCACCAAACGGAGATGTACGGACCGTGATGGTTCGGTACGAATACATGTATCTTTCCACCCATACATAGTGCACATTTCTCTGGGTTAACATTTTGATTGATGATTTTAGATTGAGCTGCCATGTAAAGTTGCTAATACTTACATCTTTCAGATGATAAGCCATATTTGAGGTTAAGCGTTTGGATGTCATGCCTGATGTTCTGTATTACCATAGACTAGCAGTTAACAAACTGTGTGACTTCACCTGTGTATTTTTTAATTGTATTTTTTAATGCGACTAATAACATTTTGGTCGACTAACGATTAATTGACGATTGGGGGCAGCCCTAAATAACAATAATAATAATAATAATAATTGGCTAAATATCTGACAAAATTGTGATAAATATAATGTTCTTAAAGTCTGAAAAAGCATTCTCTCTCGCTGGAATTGTTTTTGGATTTGGACCATATTGTTGCTCTGGAGGATGTATTGGATTTCCCTAGATACACAACTCACTCCTGCACTTTACAGCATTGAGAGGATATAATGGAATATTCACATTAACCCAGCATAATACTGTATTGATTTTTAACCATGAGGACGTTCCCTAAGTGTTGGTCTGAATGTCCATCAGCGGAGTGGAGCTTCATCTTCCAAAAATCAATAAGTTGCTTACATCTCTTTGGAAACGGGGCATTTCCTAAAGAGATATTAAGATGAAACGCATCCACTAGTGGCTGTATAATATACGAAGAGGACATCGATATGACATATTGTCAGGGTGACTGAGATGAAAAGGGGTCCAAAGTTTTGATGGAAATGGACATTGGAAAATGGATAAACTGAGTGCAATGGACTGGATTACAACGCTAGTTTATTTTTTATTAATTTTTTTGGTTTGGTTTGGTGTTTCATTTTGTTTTCATCAAATTATTCACTTAGTAAAGAAAAAAAAAACTGAATATTATTATTAATATTAAATATTTGAATTATTAATATTTTAACAACAATTTTACCTTTATTTTTTGTTTGAGTAAATATACATGGAATTAAATCTTTTATCTCATACTAAAATACAAATATAATGTAATATCAGTCTTTTTCAGTCACTTCTTTTTAATTACTGAGGTAGTTTGTGTAATTTTATTGTAGTTGGTTTGTTTTAAGAAGTAATTAAAAATATTTGAAATATTTGTTATATTTTAAACAATTATTAAAATATTACAATTAATTATTATTATTATTATTATTATATTTTATTTTTGTTTATGTTTTTCAATAACTTCTATCTAATTTCTGGAATTGGCATCAAACTAAAAAAAATATGTATTATGTACTTTTTTTTTTACTTGTGTCAGCAGGTAGTATTAAGTAGGAGGTTATGACTGTCCTAATGCAAAATAAATAAATAAAGTTTTTCATGAGTGTTATATTGCAGTACTTTTTTTTTATGAGGATCGATATTATTATAATTTTTTTCTTCTTCTTCATTGTGTTCTCAACACATCTCCTCATTCTCTCACTGGTTGCTCTGGTTTGAATGGCTGAGCCCTGATTCTGTGCTTTGCCGAGTCATGACCACATATCCACATTATTGTTGTTTCTGAAGAACGGTTGGATTGAGCTCTCATGAAACATTCAGTGTGCCGCCACGCTCTGACGCATTGAACACCGCTCTTAATTTGTTGGATGTGGCCTCTTACATCACTGCATGATCCAATTTATTTATTTTGAATTATTTACCATGATCAGCCTCATGTTGGCAGCACGTCGGCGAAAGTTAATTAGCCAAGAACGCTGCCCGTAGCTCTTTGAAAGCATGCAGACTGACACAAATACATTCAAACAATGAACTCATTCATTATACCTGCTGCGTTTGTTTGCTTGTCTTTAAAATTCTATTTAATTTTGTAAATATTTTGATATTTGTCAGTATTTTGACTTGATTTAGATAAGAATTGATTATTGATTCTTCCTTTAAACATATAAAATTGAGTGTAAAAACATATTCATATTCTCTGTTAAGTTTTAATGAGCGAAAAATTTTGTCTTCATCCAACTTGAAGGTGATTCAAACCCTAAAGCTATTTGAGGAAAAATCTTAATATTCCAGCCTTGTTCTTTCTAAATTAGAATTCTCTTAATGTCATTTTAAGTCTGGGAATTAGGACTCAAACACAGCATTGTGATTGTCAATTAATCATGCATTATGTTCTCATCATCTCTCATGATAGTTGGATTAGTCGTCGCCAACATTCAGATGAGGGGAAATTGCATTTCTGATTTCCTGTACTCAAATCAGCTCGGATTAGCATGTTAATTATTTCAGAGCAGGGACACGTGATTTACACCATTGTGCCTCTGATTCAGTCTTGTGGGATTCTGTGAAGAAAAAAAAAAAGTGTTAAATTTAAGGTAAAAAAACCTGACAGGTGTAGTTGCTGGAAGAATTTAACATGTATTGGTAAAATAATAATATGCCAACCTACTTAACTACAAAAATATGCTTTGTACCCTAAAGTGAAATAAACTGAAAACGTCACTATAATGGGATTTGAAATATTTATTTATTTATTTATTTATTTATTTATTTATTTATTTATTTATTTATTTATTTATTTATTTATTTATTTATTATTTCTATTTTAATGAAATAATTTGTTTTACAAAGTTTTGTTTGATTTTATTTATTTTGTGTTCTTTAATTTTGTGCCATGTTTAGTTTGATTTTATTTATTTTGTGTTGTTTAATTTGTGCCATGTTTAGTTTGACTTTTATTTATTTTGTGTTCTTTAATTTGTGCCATGTTTAGTTTGACTTTTATTTATTTTGTGTTCTTTAATTTGTGCCATGTTTAGTTTGACTTTGTTGTGCCTGTGTGTTTGCTGGAACTGTAAAAAATTTGTAAACAGTAGTAAATTAGCACATTTTATTGGTAAAATATTAATATACCAAACTACAAAAATATGACCTGTATCTTAAATTAAACAAAAAAAGTCACCATCACAGTTTATTTATATATTTTTTTAATGCAACAATTTAATAAGCTAATTTATGATGTTTCATTGTTTCATTGTTTTGCTTTTGTTTATTTTCATTGTGCCATGTTTAGTTTTAATATTATTTTAGTGTACTTAAGTTTTTGTTTTGTGTCATTGTGTTGTGAATTTTTTTGTTTAGTTTCATTGTGTCGTTTTTAGTTTTGCAAAA
Source organism: Carassius carassius (assembly GCF_963082965.1). NCBI lineage: Eukaryota > Metazoa > Chordata > Actinopteri > Cypriniformes > Cyprinidae > Carassius > Carassius carassius. Next base: position 17,472,098 of record NC_081770.1, on the reverse strand, counting down.
AATAAAAAATAAATAAACATGAGTAAACATTTGTAGGTAAAATATACCAATTTACAAAACAATAAATAAACAAACTACAAAGCTGCAAAAATATGCTTTGTACCAATTCCTTGTTTTCTGTTAAAAGTTTTAATAAATGTTTTGAAGTCTGAATATTGTGTTAAAAGTGCAGTTTTTAAAGTAAAACTTGTTATATATTAGTTTATCTAACAGCTCAGGATTTGTTTTGCACTGCTATTGCACTGAGGGAATTCAGATTAATATTTTGTTTGTTTGTGTATGCAGATGAAAAGACATGTGGGCCGCATGAATTTCGCTGCAAGGACAACAACTGCATTCCGGACCACTGGAGGTGTGACGGGCAGAGCGACTGTAGCGACAATTCAGACGAGGAGAACTGCAGTATGTGATTCTGCTTTTAATCTCTTATTTAACTTGTACAACAAACACGTCCTCTGTAGATGAGGATGTCTGTGACAGCAACTCTCCTTCATGAATTAAAATCCAAATGTGTTTTATTTTATTTTTATTTTTTTTTGCTGTAGTTTGGCGTGCTTTATCACTGTGATGTGTATTGTTTTGTTTAGTTCCCTATCTGTCGGTCACTACGAGTTATGTCGAACGACATATGGGGTCTCACTTGGGAGGCCAATCATCTCTGAATTTAAGAGAAAACACCAATGAAAATTGGCTAGTGGATTAACACACCTGAGCCACTCCCCGTGCCAACGGGTATAAATAGGGCGACAGGTGCATCCACTCATTAGATTTTTGCTTCGGAGCCGAGTAGTCGATGAGAGCAGTCACTACAAAGCCATTCATCTTTGTTTTAAAGAAGCTGTTCCTGGTCGGTGTGACGGCGCGGTACAGCGGTGTCCCTGTGACGGCGATTCCCCTGGGCGCTACGGCTAAAAGAGACAGTTTTCTAAAAGAGCAAATCACGGGCGATTCGCGTCTTTTTCAAGATGCCGTTTCGTCCGTGTCTTTCTGGATGCGGTCGTTTCCTGTCTTCGGTGGACGGTCACGAGCGTAGTCTGCAGTGTCTGGGCGTCCAACACGCTGAGGCTGCGCTCGTGGATGATTCATGCGTCTACTGTGGGCGTATGAACATGGCTGCGCTGCGATCGCTTCTCTCACTCCTCAAGGGGAGTGCAGCAGACCCCTCTGTCGCCACCCGTCCCGGTTTCTCTGGTTCGAGCAGAGGACCGCCGGCTGGCGCTCTGGGAGATCTGAGGGTTACAGTGAGAGCTTCTCCGCCGGGCCACGCCCCACGGACCTCTCACTCCTCCCGCAGCGCCTGTCCCGTGCAGCTGCCGATTGATTCTGCTGGGCCGTCTCATGGCGGTCCCAGCGTGTCTTTCTATTGCCTCTCTACGGGCCGGCGTGCCCTTAGAACAAGTGTCCCGGCACGTTGTTGTCACAACAGATGCCTCCAACTCGGGCTGGGGCGCGACATGCAACGGGCAGGCAGCTTTGGGGTACTGGACAGGACCTCGACTGCTTTGGCACATCAACTGTCTGGAGTTGCTGGCAGTGCATCTAGCTTTACGACGGTTTCGTCCGCTGTTGCTGGACAAGCACGTGTTGGTCCGCACGGACAACACTGCGGCTGTTTCGTACATCAACCGACAGGGCGATCTACGATCATGTCGCATGTCTCAACTCGCCCGCCATCTCCTCCTCTGGAGTCAGACGTGGCTCAAGTCGCTGCGCGCTATCCACATCCTGGGGGAGCTCAATCGTGCAGTCGACGCGCTCTCACGACAGCTCAGTTTCCCCGGGGAATGGCGACTCCATCCCCAGACGGTCCAGCTGATCTGGAGTCGATTCGGGGAAGCCCAGGTAGAAGCCCTGTTTGCTTCCCACGAGTCCTCCCACTGCCAGCTGTACTATTCCCTGTCCCAGGCCCCCCTGGGCACAGATGCACTGGCACACAGCTGGCCTCGGGCTTTACGCAAGTATGCGTTTCCCCCAGTGAGCCTGCTCGCACAGACATTGTGCAAGGTCAGAGAGGACGAGGAACAGGTCCTGTTGGTTGCGCCTTATTGGCCCACCCGGTCCTGGTTTTCGGAACTCATGCTCCTCGTGACAGCCCCTCCCTGGTGCATCCCCCTGAGGAGAGACTTGGCACCATTTGGCACCCGCGCTCACTTCCATCAAGAGGGTCGGGGACCTCCAAGCATTTTCGGTAAGTGAGGAGTGCCTTGTGTTCGGGCCGGCCTACTCTCACGTTGTCCTGAGACCCCGGCCTGGATACGTGCCCAAGGTTCCCACCACTCCCTTCCGCGCCTCTCTGGCAGACATCTGTCGAGCTGCGGGCTGGGCGACACCTAACACCTTTGCGAGGTTTTACAACCTCCGTGTGGAGCCAGTTTCTTCCCGTGTGTTGGGTAACAGGTAATTGGCGGGAAGGGCTGGCTGGGTGTCACGCTTGCTGCGCCATTCCCCTTAACACGGGGATGTGAGCGCCTTTCTTCTCCCAGTAGAGTTCCCCGGTTGGCGTACCCTGGTCGAGCATCCTCCAGCACCCTCGGCAGTCAGACTTGGCGGAGCAGTCTGTCGCCAGGCCCAGTACTGGCGTTAGCATCCGCGGAGTTCCGGTCAGCCCCTGTACTGGGCTAGGTGTTCATATGGCTTGGTTCCCTACGGGTAATCCCATATGTGTATTCTTCCACGGTAAGGTTTCCCTCCTGGCAAACCCGTGTCTTCCCTTGACAGACCCGTTCTGTCAGTCTCTTCTGGCAGCCGTTCCATCCCTACTCCAAGGTAGGACCTGCCTCAGAGACCCCTTCCATATGTAATACTGCCCCCTGGGTCAGTCCATATCGGTATATCCACATGTCACCTCCCTACGGGTAGGATGTGGTCTCCGTAGCGACCTTTTCCTAGGCTCACTTCCCCATTGTCTTGCCAGCTGAAAGAACAAATAGGGAAGATTTGAAGCAATCTTTCTCTGAAGGTTGAAATCCCTTCCATTAACTTTATGTGGGCGGAACAGCAGCGTGCCCTTCTCCAGCAGCGATGTACTCACCCTTTGGCCCCTTCGATACCAAGGTCAGTGAATTTGCGCTGGGGCTTTGGGAATGTTACGACCTTTAGCGTAGCTTTTGTGGCACGCCAGGGCTTGTCGACAATTGCAGCGCCACAGGTTTGTGACGATGTTCAGGTTGTGGCGTTTTCCATAGGACCCCATATTTCGTTCGACATAACTCGTAGTGACCGACAGATAGGGAACGTCTCGGTTACGTACGTAACCCTCGTTCAATGATGGAGGGAACGGAGACGTTATGTCCCCATGCCACAACCTTGAACCGTTCGCTGTTGCCGGGACACGTTCTCGGCTCCTCAGCATAAAACCTAATGAGTGGATGCACCTGTCGCCCTATTTATACCCGTTGGCACGGGGAGTGGCTCAGGTGTGTTAATCCACTAGCCAATTTTCATTGGCGTTTTCTCTTAAATTCAGAGATGATTGGCCTCCCAAGTGAGACCCCATATGTCGTTCGACATAACGTCTCCGTTCCCTCCATCAGGGAACGAGGGTTACGTACGTAACCGAGACGTTTCTTTGTTTTGTGTTGGTTAGTTTGATTTAGTTTCATTGTGCCTTTGTTTAGATTTTAGTTTTATTTTAGTATTATTGTGCCATGTTTAGTTTAGTCATTGTCAGAATCAAAATCAGAAAGAGCTTTATTGCCAAGTATGCTTGCGCATACAAGGAATTTGTTTTAGTGACATGGGCTTTCAGTACACAGAGACAACAACACACAGACAAAAAAAAAATAAATGTAGGCAAATAAATAAGTGTATAAACATTGTCCTATGTATTGTTAGTTTAGTTTAGTTGCGCTTGTGTTGTTATTTAGTTTAACTGCTTTATTATTTAGTTTAGTTTGTTTGGTGTCGTTTTGTTAAGTCTTATTGTGCTGTGTTGTTTAGTTACTTTTGTTTCATTTAATTTATTTTATTTTATTTAAATTTAGTTATTTTTTTTTTTTGGTTTAGTTTAGTTTTTTTATTATTATTTTTATTTTTATTTTTTATTTTTATTGTGCTATTATTTAGTTGAGTTTTGTTGTGGTTTATTTTTTTGTTTTGTTTCGTATGGCTGCACTGCTTAATTTCATTGTGCTGTCTTGTGTTTAGTTTAGTTTGGCTTAGTTTTGTTTAGTTCAGTTGTGCTGCATATTTTTTTTATTGTGCTGTTATTTGTGTTATGTTTCATTTGTTTGGTTTAGTTTCACTGTGCTCTGTTGTTTAGTTACTTTTGTTTTATTGTGATGTTTTTAAGTTTGGTTTCATTGTGCTTAATTGTTTGGTTTTGTTTTATTTCATTACCCCTAATTGTTTACTTTCATTGGGCTTGCATTGTTTTGTTTAGTTAGTTTGATTTAGCTTAGTTTCATTACCCTGAATTGTTTAGTTTTATTGTGCTTTGTTGTTTTGTTTAGTTCAATTATGCTTTTTGTGTAGTTTTATGCTAGTTTTTAGTTTCATTGTGCATTTTGTTATTTAGTTTACATTACTTTGTTGTATTAGTAATATTTTTTATTGTGTTCCATTTTGTTATTGAGTTTATGCCATGTTTTGTTGTTTAGTTTCCTTGCCTTTAGATTCATTGGGCTGTATTTTGTGTTTAGTTACTTTGTTCTTTGCTTTGTTGTTTGTTTGGTTTCATTGTGCCGTGTTTCATTATTTAGTTTAGTTTCAGTTTTCTGTGCCATTTTGTTTAGTTTCAATGTACTCTGTGTTGTTTGCTGCTGTAATCATGCTCTAATCTTCTTGTCTCTATTGACATCTGAATGCTTTGACATTTAAGTACATTCAGCTTTCATATGTTCCTCTTATCACACTTTGCTCTTAACACTACTAGACATACAGGCACAGCAGGGTTTCTAAAAAAGAACAAAAATGGTTTGATATCACAATCCACAGTGTGGCACATAGATGTTGGATCCTCAGAGAGGGATTTACAAGCTAACGCTCATGCGTCAGTGTGTGACAGTGAGCCGTTTTTTTCTTCTGAAGAGCACATGGGTCTCAAACAGTGTCCAAAAGTACTTCAACACTTTGTGTGTGACTGTTGTCTCAAATCTCCATATTTATTCCCTGTTTCTCCCCTGATGTCTGAGTCATTATACAGAACAAGTTCTCCGCTACTCAGAGAGCTCCTAAAGCCCAGTGGATCTCATCACACTTCAGCTCTGTCTTCAGCCTCTAGCTTCAAACTTTCAAACGAGAGTGAAACACACAGTGAGAATGAGATTGTGTGTTGATTGCTCTGGAAATTTATGTGTCTCCCAAGCAGTGATTATATAAATTTCCCTGAGATGTAGACATGTATTTTTCCTGTCTTCTCGGGATGTTGCTAACTACTGTCCACTGGAGTGCAGATGTATGTTTTTTGTCAGCAGTCTGATGTTGATTGACAGATAGTGGAGAAAGTGTCCCACTGAATGGCAGAATCGATCTCTCACACTGATCTGCAATTTGGTTTTAATGGCAGCGGCCTGTTGCTCCCGGCAGCGGCTCCCGTGATAAACGGCCATGCGTGTTGCTATGTTTTCCTCTGTGCCGTGGCGTGAGCTCGGACCATTTATTTACTAGATTACAGAGCCACTGCCATCATTTATTCAAAATGTGATCATGATGTAAGTCAGACTTGTGCTTGCAGCAGAAAGCAGAGCACAATGGCATAATTTCCACCTCAATGATACTTCTTTCCTTTTTTTTCAATTCCTGTTCCCTGTTGTTTCCCCTTTTATTTCCTGTCTGTTTTTACATTTCTTTTACTTTGTTTTTCCTTTTGTTTTGTTTTACTTCTATCCATGTCCTTTCCCTCCTTCCCTTCCCATTTGTCTTCCTAGTGTTCATCCTTTCCCCTTCCCTTTTCCCTCTGGTTTACTTTTCATTTCCTTAGTTTTTTCCTTCCCTTTGTTTTGTTTTACTTTTAAATTTAGTCTTTTTTTCTTTTATTTCTGATTCCTCTTTCCATTAATTTTGCTCTTCCTCTCATTCATCATCTTTCCATTTTTCTTTTACAGTACTTCCTTTTACGTAATGTTTCCTTTCCTTTGTTTTTCCTTTTAACTTACTTTGATTTTCGTTCCTTTTCATTCCTTTTCCCCTTCACTTTCCACTCTTGTTTTCCTTCACTTCCTTTTACTTTACTTTTCATTCTCTTTGTTGTTAATTTTCTTCCTTTTCCCGTCTTTCCTATTCCTCTTTCCCTTCCCTTTCCTCTTACTCCCATTCATAAATTTCCCATTCTTTAACCTGTTTTCCTCTACGTATTTTTCCTTTGATTTTCCTTTTACCTTACTACTTGCCTTTTTTCCTTCCATTTCCTATTTCCCTTCACTTTCCCCTCTTCTTTTCCTTCACATTCTTTTACTTTACTTTTCATTTCATTTCCTTTGTTTTGTTTAACTTTTTTTTGTTTTGAAAACTTCATTTTCTTCCTTTTCCCTTCCCTTTCTCTTACCCCCATTCACCATTTTCCTGTTCTTTAACCTGTTTTCCTTTAAGTCTATGTCCTTAGATTTTGCCTTACTTTGATTTTCTTCCTTTGTTTATTGCCATTTAATCCCATCCCATTCCTCTTCATCTTCCTAGTGTTAATTCTGTTCCCCTTCTATTTTCCTTTTTTTTCATTCCTTTCTTTAAATTTACATGTATTTTCCTTTGTTTGTTCTTTTCATTTTCTTCCTTTTTTCTTCTCTGTCCTTTTCCTCTCCCTCTTTCCCATTTTTCTCTTCCTCGTCCTGCCATTTACCCTTTTCCCATTCCATCCCCCTTAGTTTTTCCATTATTTCCTTTTACTTTAAATTTTTTGAGTTTTTGTGTACATTCCTTTTACCTGCATGTTTCCTTTTCCTCTCATTCAGTTGTTTCTGTTGTTCTCTTTCTTTCTTTCTTTCTTTCTTTCTTTCTTTCTTTTCCACATCCTTTCCATATTCATGTACAAAAGGTTCTATTTTTGCATGATTTTGCTCTTATAAGAGAGAACCTATGAGTCATATATGGTCACCTATTTATCTAGAGATGAGTTCCCGCTCTGAAGTACGTGTCTGTCCTGCCGTAATTTCCTGGTGTATTTGCTCACTTGCTGGGTGGGAGTGAATCCAGACAAAGGTTTGATTTCTTTTCCTCTGTTGGATTCACCTTGGGAGCCTCACACAGAAACATCACTGGGGAGACATAAAAGCTCTTATTGGGTCGTGAAGACGTGATGTCAGGGCAGATAATCTGCAGAGAGCTGGAGCCGGATATAGACAGACTGATAATAGAGTTAGAGGAGTGACACAGCAGCGCTCGCTTATTGTGATCAAGGAGATCTGTGCTCCAGCTGTTCTTTGTTTTTCTTTCTTTCTTTCTTTCTTTCTTTCTTTCTTTCTTTCTTTCTTTCTTTCTTTCTTTCTTTCTTTCTTTCTTTCTTTTGCATTCCCATTTACACAAATATCAAAATAAAAACTAGACATTTGTTTTCACAACTATCAAAGAAAAAAAAATAGAGACAGGCTGACAAAAGTCAAAAGAGAGAATGATGTCAAATTTACTCTTACACCTAGATGTTGTCAGAAACACCTGTTCCTTTTTCCGTATGTTTGTTTGTTTGTTCATTTCTTACTACTTTGGATCTTTCCTTTGTTTAGTCTTTCATTTGTTTTCTCATATACTTCCATTTTTTTTTCTCATTCACTTTCACTTTTAATTGGTTTGCCTAATTGTTTGTCGGTGTGTGTTTTAGTTAATTGTGAATCATTCTTTCTGTCTTTTATGTAATTCTGTTTTTCACACATTGTTTTTCTTTTCTTTATTTACTTGTTTTTTTCTTTGTTTTTTTATCTGTCTGTCTCTTTTTTATCTTTTGTTTATTTATTCTCTCATTTTGTCTGTCTTGTGGTTTTTCTTTTGAGTTCTCCCTTTCTTTCTTTCTTTTGCATGTTTTTTTCCCTGTAGTTCATTTATTTGCTCATTCCGTCATTCCATCTGTTTTGCTTATTTGTTTGTTCTGTATGTCTGATTTTCTTTAGTTATGTCATACACCATTTTTATTTGTTTTGTTTGTTTGCATGTATTCACTTTTTATTTCTGTTGTTCGTTTACCAATTTTTTCTTTTTAATCTTTTTCTTATTTACTTGCACTCATTTTCACATTTTCTCCATGGCATTTCTTAGGCTTCCTGGCAGATCATACCCAAGAAAGTCTGGATATGTCTTTCTGTTCATAACAATAATAAAAAAAAAACATTTAGCCATTTGTTTGTTTTTGTTTTATTTCTGCCAAAAGCTTATTTTGCTTTCACAGTCCTCGCTTCCAATTGTAAAAGAAGTCCAAATTCAGAAACCATCCATGTCTTTTTCTCTTCTCCTTTCAGAGCCAGTAACATGCAACTCAAAAAATTTCATCTGTGCCAACGGAGAGTGCATCTCCTCACGCTTCCGCTGCGATGGTGACTTCGACTGCACCGATAACTCTGACGAGGTTTCAAGCACCACATTCATCAATTGCTAAACATCATTTATCGTGTTCCTGTTTGAGTGCTGATATCCTGTGCGTGTGTTTTCAGAGAGGATGTGAGAGCCACTGCTCCGAGGATCAGTTCCAGTGCCTGAATCATCTCTGTATCTCAGTCAAATGGCTCTGTGATGGACAGGAAGACTGCAAAACCGGGGAAGATGAGGCCAATTGCAGCCCTGCCAACACTGTCATGACAGGTAAGCTGCTTTCACACGCTCTTTAAATAATGCAAACGGATCCAGAACCGATCAAAGCTGCTCCCAGACAGCAAGCTTGGCACTCCTATAATCACATATCACAGAGCGGACACCTTTTATCCAAAGGTAATCATAGGCCTATGACTACACAATGTTGACTGGAGATCTCTGCACAACCTCAGACCCTGCAACGCTGCCTTCATTTATAACTGCTGAACTACTTCCACTTAAAACTAACAGCAAAATGACCCTACATTTGTCATTTTCTGTTCTAATACTTATGGAGGGCACTGTGTGTGTGTGTGTGTGTGTGTGTGTGTGTATATATATATATATATATATATATATATATATATATGTGTATATATATTTCTATATATATATGTAATTGTATTTAATTTTATTTAATAATTATACAATGCTATTTTTCATTAAAATCATTAGTTTTGATCATTAAAATTACCATCATGAATCATAATGAAATTAATTTGAATAATTATTTAAATTGTATTTAAATGGTAACAGTGTATTGTATTTTTCATTGAATCGAGTATTATAAATATTATCAAATCAATATATTGCATATTATTTAACTTTATATAAATGCTAATAATAATAATATTTCTTATTAAAATGACTTATTAAATCATTACACACACATATTTTTTACTTAATCTGTTTGTGTGTGTGCGTGTGTGCACGTGTGTACAAAACACAAACACACACACACACACACACACAAACACACATTAAAATACATATAGATATACAGTATATATTAATATGTATACATACTTATAATGCATATTATATTGCATAATATATTGATTATATATTAACTTTTCTAATATATATATATACTTTTATCTAACGCTAAAGAACCTAAGAACACCCAAAAACTCAGAATAATGCATGTTCTGAACCCCAACTTCATCTGTTATTGAGACTTGAGACTTGAAGTGTATCTCCCTTTTTTTTTTTTTTTAGTTGAGGTCTCCCTACCATCTTTTTTGGCCCTCGTCTTGAATATTTCAGCGTTGTGTGCTATGCACAGGGTACGTGAGTCCATCCACAGAGAATTATTCTGATCGTAAGACCACTGGAGATGCATTCAGAAAGCTCTCATACTCCCTTTCAGATACTTTTTTTTTCTTCTTCTTCCCTGTGACTCAAGGCAAGCCAGGGGAATTTTACCCTATGATTAATATTAATAGGACTGAAAACACTTCAAAAAGTGCAGCCAGAAATCTCTCTCAACCTCTCGCTGACCGAAACTGCAGCTCTGTTTATTTCAGACTTTGGCACGTGTGCGAGACGGATGCTTTCAAGGAACAGATTGTCCCAGAACATGTTGATGGATGCATCTTTTTATAGGATTCTTTGATGGAAGATTTCTTGTCTTGACATTATTTTGTAAATTCCTTGTGTCTGCGCAGCTCGGCCGACATCATGTGCTCAGAACGAGTATGTTTGTGTTGGAGGAGGCTGCGTGTTGGCCGGTCAACGCTGTGACGGACAAAATGACTGTTCAGATGGATCTGATGAGGTCAGTTGGGTACATACACAGAAGAAAGGCATGTTTTGATTACAATAAAGTGTTTTTCTAAAATATTTCTAAACTTTCCAACTACTTCTTAAAGGGATAGTGCACTCAAAATGGAAAGTTGTTATAATTTACTTGCCCTTATGATGTTCCAAACTTGTATGGCTTTGTTCTACCTGCAGCACATTAAAAATAAGATATAATAAGCTGTTTTCATCAATACGCTGCAAGTCAGTGGGATCCAAAACTTTCAAGCTTCAAAAAGTACTTGTTTTAATCTAGTTGTTGTCAAAAATCTGTATCTAACTGTGTCAAAAAATATTTTTGTAATTATTTGTAAAAGATTATTTTGACATATCTATGTACTGCATCATTGATATATATTCAGAACTATAAGTACATATTTAAAATTTAAATGTATATATTCGGATTTAAAATTATATTTTCAGATTTACTTGTGTATATTCATGATATACATTTTGATATTACAATTTGTATCTGTATATTCAGACTAACAGTATATATTCAGATACATTTACATAGTCAGATTTTTAATTATATATTCTGATTTACTTCTATATATTCCAAATTCTAAGTAGATATTCTGATTTACGTTTAAACAGGACTAAATTGTGTCACTTTTTTTGTATAACTAACCTTTAATACAGTTATAACTAATACATTATTTATAATTATAATTGTAAATAATTTATATAATTATGATAATAATAATAATAATAATAATAATAATAATATTTTTAATAATAATAATTTTCTAGTTTAACTTTCATGATCCAAAAGCCTTGTTTGGCTTGTACAAACTTTGTGTGAAAATTATAAAATTATTATTATTAGTAGTATTTTTTTTTTAAGTTGGCTAATTTATTACATTTAAATATGTATTTACATTATACATATACCACTACTCATAATAATAATAATAATGATAATAATTTTTCAAATTATTATGTGAATAAAATATTAATAACATTATTATTATTATTATTATTAATTAATTTTTGAGTGCAGCTTTAAGTAACTTTTTTATTTTGTTGATTTATTATCAAAACAATTAGTTATAATTATTTACAACAAACACATAAACAAACAAACAGACAAACAAATAAATACATACATAAGTTTGCCATACTGAAGTAACTCATGTAGCTTTGTTTTTGTTTTCTTTTCTATAGCACATTAAAATATATTTTGAAGAATGTTTGATCAATACAGTTGAAGTCAGTGGGGTCCAACATTTTCAAGCTTCAAAACAAACCCATTATCAACATGTAATTGATTCAAATGATGACAGAATGCTGTATTTTTGGGGGAACTATATCTCGTTAACTCTGATGCAGCATTGCACAGTATTGCTACACATTCTCTTGGTAATAGCAGGCCTTTTCCTCAAGACTGCGGTCTGTTTTCTCAAGGGACTTTGCTTTAATTACACCCTCACTCCTAATGCAGTGTCAACAGTTCAAACGAGTTTGCCTGTCCTAATAAGGACCATTAAAACAGACCTCTTTTTTCAAAGGCCCCTGGAGAGCCAAGGCCGCATTTCTTCCATGCATTATAAAAAGCAATTTTAGCTGTAGGAAAAGATCAAAGGTCATTGCTAAAGAGGACAAACCTCTTAATTCAACCAATCATTCAGTTGAGTTATTGAAATTGAGCTGAGCTGTGTGTGTGTTGTGTGTGTGTGTGTGTGTGTGTGTGTGTGTGTGTGTGTGTGTGTGTGTGTGTGTGTGTGTGTGTGTGTGTGTGTGTGTGTGTGTGTGTGTGCGTGTGTGTGGACTGTAAAAAAAAATACAGGTGGACTGTATCCGGGAGTGTAAGGAGGACGAGTTCCTGTGTCGGAATCGGGCACACTGTGTTCCCGCTCGCTGGAGGTGCGACAGAGTCTTTGACTGCTTGGATCAAAGTGACGAGGACAACTGTGACCAGGGTAACACTACAAAATCTCTTACTGGGCAACGCATTTCTAGTTCCCAGCATGCTTTGCATGGGATCAAGAGTGTAAATTTTTAACATTCAGTAAGTTATATTTAACATGCTGTTAGCTAGTAGTTTGCTGGAATGTATTCATTTGAGCCACTAGGTTTGTTTGACTGATTATTTCAAACTTTAATTGTGTGGAAGATGCTGGTGATGGTGATTATTATTGTTGATAATTGTTGATAATTGTTGTTGTTTATATATTTGTTAATAATAATTAAGAGATTATTTTTTGAGTGTACACAGCTAGACCTAACCTATCAGCTGAGTTTTCAATAAATACATGTATGTAAAATTAATAATATTATCTACAATACAATTAATAATAAAATTGTTATTTATAACAAAAACAACAATAATAATAATAGTAATAGTTCAAAAATCTGTACACTTATAATTTATTTCATGAGTGTACAGTTATAACTAACCTTTAAGCTAATTACTTATTTAACAAATATTATTTATTATAATAGAATTGAGGGAGTCATCATTTTTCAAATTATTTTTGAGTGTACACTGTTATACCTAACCTTTCAGCTTATAATATAAATATTATAAACAAATTATAATTATAATAAAATAATAAAAAATTATAATTTTTAATCATTATCATAATTTTTTTAATTATTTTTGGGTGTACATTTATAACTAAATCTCAGGTGGTTATTTTAGAAAATATGTTATAAATAAAATAAAATAAAAATAACGCAAATCATCATTTGTAATCATCATCTAAGTTTTTCTAATTATTTAAGTGTGCAAAAGTATAATTAATCTTTTAGTTACTTAAACAAAATATAATACATCAAGTCAATATATAAAGTCAATATAAATATAATAAATCATATAAAATAAATCATAAATACATAAATACATAACTGTAACATATAAAAATCTTTGTATTTATTTATTTATTTTCATACTTTTTGAGTTTACATTTATAACATTTATAACAAACTAGCAAACTTCTTTAATATTATAAAACAATCAATGCATCAACAACAACAATAATAATAGAGTAGTAGAAGTGGATGTTATCATTGTTGTTGTTGTGATATTTATAAATGTGTATATATTTAAGACTTTTTTTTCTCTATACCAAATTTGTAAAATAATTTACACATGCAAATGGGGTTTTGAAAAGTCATTAACATTTACTGAACAAATACAATCATAAAATATAGCTGCAAGCAGCAATTACGGGGCCAAGCACTCCACTGGCAAATTTAGGAGCTAAGCTTGGCATGAAGGACCACACCAAATGCGACATCGAGCAATTACAGCAATTTAGGATGATTGTAATTGAAATGGCTGAAAAATCATAAATACAACCATTAGTTATATGATTAAATGGCTTATCAAGTTTGACCAATAGGTGTCGCTGTTATCAAATCAATTTGGTGTACTCTGTGTGACTTGTCAATGACACACACAAAGTTTGGTGTCAATTTTGCCAAAGCATTGCAGAGATACAGCCTCAAGTGTCATTTTGGCATGATGCCTCAAATTTGTCGCTGTGGTATGCAAAAACGGTTTTGTCTATCGACACAAAATCCATAACATTTTGTTAGCATAGTCTGAAGATGATCTGATCCGAATTTGGTGAAAATTGGACCAACGGGTTGATGAGGAGTTCGAAAAAGTAGGTTTTCAACATAAATCAAAATGGCCAACCGGAAGTTCAGCTTAATCTGGCATATTTGTTATCTATGTTGTCTGCATAAGCCAGGGAATATTTTGAGACCACTTTCATTCAAAATAGACTAATGCATTAAAAAGTTATTAGCATTTTTAAAGAGTAATTATTCATGGTTAATGAATGATTTATTACTCTTGACCAATAGGTGGCGCTGCTATCAAATTTATGTGGCATGGTCAGTGTGACGTGACAATGACACATACAAAATTTGGTGCAAATATGTCAAAGCTTTGCAGAGATACAGCCTCACATGCATTTTGGCACCCTTCCAGCAAATTTGTTGATGTGCTAAATGAGAACCGTTTCGTATATCGACACGAAATCCATAACTTTTTGCCAGCGTCGTCTGAAAATGTTCTGCCTCAAATTTGGTTAGAATCAGACTAACGGTCTAGGAGGAGTTTGAAAAAGTAGATTTTCAACATTAATCAAAATGGTGGACAGGAAGTAGGGCCAATTTTCGCATAATTGGTATCAATGTTCTCGGCATGACCCAAATAATATAGGGAGACCATTTTCATTTCAATAGTCTAATTCATTCATGAGTTATTAGCATTTTTTTGATATTTCATTATAACTTTTGACCACAAGGTGGCGCTTCCACCAAGCTTTTTGAGTACCTTCAGGGCATGGAGCCGAATATTTTTGTAATTATTTTTGTAACGATACGATGATGCATTAAAAAAATACAGCATTTTAAAACATAATTCAAAATGGCCGACGCCTAAAATGGCTGACACGGGAAAATTGGATATCATTCGACGCAACATGACTCACTGAATCTAAAGAGACCAGTTGTGTGATTTTTGGCCAAACTATTCAGAGGTTATAAGCCAAAATATGCATTCTTTATATCTCCTGACCACTAGGTGGTGCTGCGTCAAAACACTGCAGGTAGTCTCAGTTCATGCTTGTTAGTATACACACCAAGTTTGGTCTCAATATGCCAAACCGTTGCCGAGATATAGCCTCACGTGTGTTTTTGCGTGCTTTTAGTCAAATTTGTTCATGTGTCATTCGAGAACGGTTGGACAAATCAACTTGAATTCCATAACTTTTTGCCAGCATGGTCTGAAGATGATCTGAGCAAATTTTCGTCAGAATCGGACTAACCGTCTAGGACGAGTTCGAAAAAGTAGGTTTAATGAACAATAAAATATAGCAAAAAAACTAAGCCTTGCGATTTTTTAATTTTGGTGTTCATTAGATTTGGCATGTACCAAGGATTAACAGGAAAAAGTATTTTACTTTTCTGGCTTACAGTTCAAAAGTTATTAGCTTAGAAACATTTAATCTTTGGACAAGTGGTGACGCTAGAGAGTTGGAGTCAAAAGTCTCTAAACGTGCTGTGGTTAATGTTGATATTGTCCTCTATCAGTGTGCCAAATTGCACAACTTTCCCGCAAGCGGTTCTATGGGCTGCCATAGACTCCCAGTTGGAAGAAGGAAGAATAATAATAATAAGAATGGGAACAAATACAATAGGTGCCTACACACCTTCGGTGCTTGGCCCCTAATAAGAATCCTAACGGATACAATAGGTGCCTACGCACCTTCGGTGCTTGGCCCCTAATAAGAATCCTAACGGATACAATAGGTGCCTACGCACCTTCGGTGCTTGGCCCCTAATGAATTGTTTCTGAAATCTTTACTGTTTGCTGTATATGCTATCTTTACAGACCTGCATGTGGTTGTTTAGGAATTATGTGTTTGCTAGTGCCATATATTGCATAAATAGTATGTTGACTAAATGTAAGTGTTACACAGTGTTGGGGAGTAACTAGTTACATGTAACGGCGTTACGTAATTTAATTACAAAATTATTGTAACTGTAATTAGTTACAGTTACTAAGAAAAAATGAGTAATTAAATTACAGTTATTATGAAATTTTTTACGATTACAAAGGGGATTACATTTGAATATTTACACACATCCACATACAGATTTAACTGATTTCTTTCCCAAATTGCACTGACTATTCTGAGACATACCGCCCTAATCATTTCCGGGATGCGGAAATACAGTCTGGTTCGTAGAATACAGTCATAAAAACGAAATGCCTAACGCGGACGGAATATGCCACATTTTGGATGACTAAATCAAAAGTAGGTCAGTACACTTGAATCAAAACATGACATCGACTAGTGTCTGTGAATATAAAGCCCCAAAAATGCAATTTATGACACGCACATTCTGCGTGTCTGTGGAAATCAGGCGCGGACTGGACACCGGGAGAACCGGGACAATTCCCGGTGGCCTGGCAGCCGATTTTGCCCCACTATTTAATATCATTATTGTATAATTGCCTGCCGAATGTACTAAAGCGATCATTTGCGAATCCGCCATTTGATAATTGAATCTCTAATAAGTCATGAATTGTTAGTCATGACTCGCGCGTTCTCGGCGCCTCCGCCAAACGGTTTGGATCAGACTCAGAGTAATCAATGCGAGAGAGAGAGAGAGAGACTGACTAGAGTGGACTGCTGGAGCAGAGAAGCAGAACTCCTGTTCTGGGTTTCATCTGTAAAGATGCTTTTTTGTCTTTGTTTTTTTATTTATTTAATCAAGCAGCAGCACGTTGCTCATCAGTCATCACTCAAAATACTATTTAAAGGACACCATTATTATCTGTTGTAATGTTACAGTAGTAATTTAGCTGAAAAAAATTCAGATTTTTTTTATAGGTTTAGGGGGAGCTACGACAGACAATAACACAACCCTTACGAAAATTAACATTTTAATATTTAACTATAAATCCAGAGAAAATGTTTACTATTGTTTAACTGTGATAACCAAAAATGTAAAATTATTTTACAAATGTATTTATTTAAAAATAAATACAAATCCATTTGCAAAAAAACAAGGTTATTTTACTTTTATATAGGCTAATAAAAGCATGTTAATTTTTTGTAAGGGAAAATTATGACTTGTGTACAGTATTAGGATTTTTCTATAAAGATATTGTAGTATTGTATTGTAAAGTATAGTTTTGTTCAATCTTGAGTATTAAAGTCATGAGAGAGATGGATAACAGGGCAAAATAAAGAGACTGAAGAGAAAAATGGAAGTGAAGGTGCAGTTCGGGAGAGAACTTTTAATTTTTTTGCATGTCCCCAAATTAAAGATTTAAACCTTTTTTATGTCAGGTCCATACAAAAATAGTTTTTTTAAATTAATGGCAA